>NW_024884844.1:14261978-14359842 GCF_019232065.1 Centrocercus urophasianus | reverse complement strand
AACAACACAACAACACAACAACACAACAACACAACAACACAACAACACAACACTGCTATGTTTAAAGTCTTGACTTTGCCCTGATACAGAACTGAGAAGAGCTCCCATTAAGAAGAAAGCAGGCAGTTTTAACAGGTGATACTTGACCAGTAAGATGATTACTAAGAACAAGTGTGTAAATTAATGCAAAAACATTTCAGCTGTAAGAAGCATCAGGCTTACAGGCTTTCATCCTGATTGGGGTGGGATTTCAACCAGCAGATTCCTGGAGCACACTGAGAATAACTTCCCTGTCCAGGGAAAGTGTTGCTGGACTTGGAGCTCACCAATGCAGAGCAGCTCATTAAAGAAATTAAGATTGGAGACACTCTGGCCTGTAGCAAACACGCCTTGTTTGAGTTCATGATCTCTAGGAATCTGGGCCTGATGAAGACTAGAGTCAGGACCCTGAACTTCAGGAGGGCAAACTTCTGGCTGTTTAAGAAACCACTGGATGAGATGCCCTGGGAAGCAGTCCTTAGGGGCAGAACAGAGCTGGCAACTCTCTAAGGATGCCTTTCTGACAGCACAAGAGCTCTCTGTCTCCCAGCACAAGAAATCAAGCAGAGGAGGCTGGAAAGCAACACGGCTGAGCAAGGACCTGCAGGTCAAACTGAGGGACAAGAAGGGCATCTGCAGGCAGTAGAAGCAGGAATGTGCATCCCAGAAAGAATACAGAGATGCAGCCTAAACATGCAGAGATGGAATCAGGAAAGCCAAAGTCCAGATGGAACTGAACCTGGCAGTGAACGTGAAAAATAATAAGGGACTCTATGGGTACATTAGTCAGAAGAGAAGGGCCAAGGAGAGTGTAGCCACTCTGAAAAAATGAGAAGGGAGAACTCCCTACAGAAGACAGTGGGAATGCTGAGCTTCTCAGTGAGTTCTTTGCCTCAATCTTCATTGGCATTCAGGCTTCTCAAACCTCTAATGTAGCTGAATCTTGAGGCAGGGGCTGGGGGAGCAAAATCACTCACACTGTAAGCAAAGAGCATGTCGCAGTATGCCTGATGAAACTGAATGTGTGCAAGTCCATGGGGCCAGACAACATGCACCCCAGAGTCCTAAACAAAAAGGCTGATATGCAGAAACAAAAAGGCAGCCACTCTCCATCATATTTGAAAAAGTCATGGCTGTCAGGCAAAATCCCTGGTGAGTGGAAAATGGGAAACATCACTGCCATTTTTCAGAAAGGGAGAAAAGGAGAGCCAGGGAACTGCAGGCTGGTGAGCCTGCTGTGTCTGGGAAGGTCATGGAACAGATCCTCTTGCAAGCGATGTTAAGCAACGTGAGAGGTGATCAGAGACGGCCAGATGAGGAAGCATGGAAAATCTCCTCACTATCGTGTTAGCTATTACAATGTGCATTTGCAGCGCCTGTTTCCCACCAGTCTGGTTTTAGATTCGACTTCCTAGATTTCGCAGGCACACCTATCCCATCCTGCAGTAGCTCTGCTTTCTGCTAATCTCTTTTATCCTACTGCTGATCATTTTGGCCAGTGTTCCCACAGAATGTGCTTCAGGGGATAATACTGTCTGTCTTTGCTTGATAGTTGTCCAAAAATTCTCAGTCAGGTGCCAGGTACTGCAGAAATTCCATTTACCAGATCAGTGAAGAAACCATCTTGCACTAAAGCAGACTAAGAGTACTAACAGAGCATGAAATCTTAACTTCCAGTGTTGTAAGCATCTGTTTAAACTAACCTGAATAATTCAATAGTGATGCTGATGAACCTCTGGATGACTCATTTATCTTGGGGATAACACACTTCCAAAAGAGGAGACACACAAACTTTAAGTTTCACAGCTGTTTTTCCACACATGAAAATCTATCTGACCATGGAGTAGTTGTAGATAAAGTTTGTTTTTCCCCTTCTTTTCCCACAGTCAAGTCTGTCCAGAGAAAATACCAAGACTGTAGCGATGTACAAATGTACAGTTTCCTATAGAATTTCCTCTTTCTTCAGTTAAGACTGAAAACATGATGCTACTTGTCCTAATTCATCAAATGTATCCTAGCTATCTAGCCTTTCTGAACCTTACCTCCTGGGTCCTGTTATTTGCAAGACGAATCACACTTCATTCATCTCATTTAGACTAATTCACTGTCATCAGAGCTGTTTTCTCCCTTACATCATATCTTTACATTCCACACAAGTATATTACCCTCTCTAACATTCCACTGCCTTTTATTTCTAGATTTAATGAATTTCCTTTCCTTTCCTCCAACTTTCCAAGACATGGATCAGCATACACAGATCATGCACTAAAATAAGTTCTTGCTTCAGGGACAGGTGTGTGTGCCTGGAGAAAACAAGATAATGCAGGATGGAGCAGAGGAAGACTCCCTGCTGCTTGCCTTCAGCAATAAAACTCGCTTCAAGAAAATTTAGAGATAAAACAAAAAAAAATTGGCCCTCCCCTCAGCGGAAAGCCACTATTTGAAGAGGTATTCCAGACAGAAATAAGGTCACAAGGTTAATAAGTCTTGAAGAAACACATAAGAATCCCAGCCAGCAGTCCCAGGAACCATGGATGGCACATACAGTTTCCATTAGGGCAGGAATTAGCAAATAAATGAAATAAATGCAATCACTGGTTTTTACTTTTTTTTTTTCCCCCTACGGCCATAATAGCGACTTTTATCCCATCTTTCTCTGTCCCACTATGTCAAATATGGAAAGTGCAACAAAGCTGCTACTTTTAAATCTATTATGAAAGGGTCAAAACATCAGGCAAGAAAGAATTCATCACTCCCCCGCTGGCAGAACAGACACCCAGCACACAATATGTCAGTAGAAAATCAAAAACCTAAAATTAGATGAAAAATAGGTCAGAAGCTGCCATTTCAGCTTGAACAGTTTACAGAAAATGAACGGAAGACAAAAATCCTGCTAACCAAAATCTTGACCCAACTCATCCTAATTGGGTCTTATTTTACTCAGCAGTTACATACTTACACGGTGACAGCACCATTTCATCTAGAAAGTATGGAATATTAGGAGCGTGGAAATAACAAGTGTCTCCAGTTTCTCAGCTGCCCTAGATACAGCCCTCATTTCCAGATGAACATCAACAAGCTGCTCGTAAAACAACACAGCCATCCACTTCAAGCAGCCAAAAGTAAACGCAATGCAGAATGCAATCATCTTACATTATAGAGCCTGCAGTTCAAACAGCTTAGTCGGCAAAGTCCTCTTCCTTCAGCCCTCAACATGGCATCAGTTAAACCTGCCTCCTCCACAGACATTGTTTCATAATCCATAAAACTGATTGAGCAAAGTAGAAACGGGGACAGATCTATTATCAGTATCTATATTACTTCTTGACCCCAGCACGTCAGCTGACTCCCTTGACCATCCAGCATCATGCAGCTTTCAGTAATGCTGTTAAAAGAGACCTGCGTTCCTCAATTTCTAAAACAAAAAAAAAGAAAAAAAAGGACTACAAGTACTATTAATGCCGAAGAAATCAATCTAGAGGTTAACAAATATAATTACAGTTAAGAGGCAATAACCAAAAGTAATGTATCTTTTGCAGGAAAGTATTACTATTGGACAGGCTACAAACTTTACCATTATCAGGCTGACTGGCCACACATCAAGTCTAATAATCTCAAGTAGGACGTACAAAGGGCTCTAACACCTTCTGACCAGGGGACTCTCTTCTTTGTGCTGCAGCACCAGGCAGGAGTCAGGTTTCCATCTCACGTCCAGCCCAATGACATTCCACTTCATATCTGCATGGCAACACAACCCTACCAGCTGATACCGAAGCACTGCCTGGCTTTTGGATTCCTCACCCTTCAAAACTCATACAGCTGTCTCCAGTAGCTCTGCATGCAGTCATCTGCAGACAATATGCAATTTTATACTCTCCTCCATAGGAGGAAGGAGCCAATTTAGCAGAGAGCAAAACAACGTAACATCAGATGAATTCTTATAGCTTTTGATAGAGGACATTCCTTCAAGGTGGTCAGTGCTTCCTTGTCAGATAGCGTACAACAGAGGTGCTACTGTAACTATCCAGGACAGAATCGGCTTACCCATAATTGAATTTTGTTGAAGTCATACAATTTCTACTCAGCATTCCCAGAAAGGATGGCAAAGCTCTCCAGCCACACCATGATAAGCAGGCAAGGGCTGCATTTTCCTCACGTCACTACTAAGATGACTACAAAGCCCACACAATGATATTTTTGCTAACGACTTGAACTTTTCTAGGCGTACTAAAAATCATTAAGATCCATATGCTTAACAAACAAACTACTGTGGCTGAGACAGGCGAACAGCCCTCTGCTTGTTTATTGTGGTGTTTACAATACAGCTCACATAAATAGTACTTTATTTGTTTCTCTGTTTCAACTGCTTTAAAACTCAAGGGGAGGAAACAAACTATGCCACGTGAAGAGAATTAATATCTTTGTTAGGGAGAAACCTATCTGGGTATACACCTGCGGTACTAGCATGGAGTCTTTTTGTATTTAAGATGTGCATCTGTAACTCAGAACTCGCAAAGCAATCACTTTCAAACACTAACATGTGACTTTTGTTCTTTTTCAGTACAAAGGCCATCAACTAAGTTCATTTAAACTGAAAAAGAAAGAAAGAAGAGCACCATTAACTATCTTTATCAAAATTAGACTTGGCTAAAATGAGTCACGTTGAGAATTTCACTGGACATTGGTAAGCCAAGGAGGTTCTCACTACAGTGCTCTTGGCAATATAAAAAAAATTGACTTCAGAGTGATTTAACTCTACACGTCTCTTCTTGAAATAATTAAGATAGCATGTGGTCCAGCAAACATGCTGATTTCCGGATTTGTTTCTTTCGTCTACAGTTACATATAACAAATAACAAAGACAGAAAGCATTAGGCAGCTCCAGACCGAGATACATCACTCTACCAGCAGGCTGTACACAAGCAAGCTGCATGACTGAAGTCACAACTTCAAAAAGGGGATGTTTTTGTATGCCTGAAATGCCAGCTGCCCTATCTTGCCTGACAGTGGCACCACGGCTTACATGAAAGCAAAAATCACTATTTCCAAAGGCTTGTAATAGATCGACTGATGAACGTTTTAAAAGAAGAAAACAAGTTCCTTCCAAGTATTGTATGGAATCACCTGACACTGAGCCAAAGCTGGCACTAATGCAACCTGGCAGCATGCAATTAGAGGTGCACGATAACCAGAGGAAAGCACTGAGGGACATCACATGAAAATGCACGCTTACTATCTAGAAATGAAGGCTTCTTCAGTTTTTTTTTCCATCCACTGAAAAGCAAATTCACACCAACAGTAGGAAGGAGTCCAGCCAAAATCCTGCGGCACCAGCAGTGTGCCAGCACCTGCTCCCTGCCAGATGTCACTGCCCAGCGCTGCCTCTCCTTCAGGAGCTTCGGCCACGTCCGCAGGACAAGTCCTGACAGAGAAGACTGCAGATTCTTCCACTGACACATGAAGGACATTAGCCAGCAAGATTACCGACAGCATTCATGAAGCACCACCGTCCCCACCTGAGCGAAGCAAAGCACCAGACAGCTGCTCTGTCGGCACAGCCCTCTACACTGCAGGCCTGCCGATGAAGGCACACAGCTTCTGGGCAGCCTCCGGCCCCAGGAGCGCCACATGGGAGGGGGGACTGCAGCTCAGCCATGCCGACCAGATACTGCAGGACATCCCTCTGAAAACCCTAGCCATAGACAAGCCAACACTGTCCAAGTTTCTGTCACGTTCAGAGCCCAGAAAAGGCAGCTTTTCATTACCATACCTACTTTCCAAGTTTGCAATGATCTCTATGCTTGAGATTTGCTTTGAGATTTGTTTCTTCATTAGAGTTACATCTTATAGCTGAGATCAGATGATAAGTGGTACCATGCAATAACAGCTTGAAATACGTATAATGGCCAAAACTACCAATGCTCACTAAATCACAGTATGGATGCAGTTGTAAGGGACCTCTGGATGTCATCCGGTCCGGCCCCTTGCTCAAACAGAGCAAGCCACACAAGGAAATCTTAGAAACCTGAGAACCTTAGAAATTCAGACATTTATTTCAGAGAACACAACTGCCTAACTGGATCTGTTAACGAACGCTTAAAATAATTAGGCAAGACAACTACAAAGTGACCCTAAAAACACGAGAAAAACAGCAGCACAAGGATCCCATGGCAGGTACAGAAGGAAGAACCACACCTTTGAATCGGAACACACTGTTGGATTGGCTCAGCTATCTCCTGAAATCTCACCATAGGAATGCAGCAAAACAGAAATATTCCCTTCCCTGCTTCCTGCCTCACATACTGGGATGCCTTCTGTCTCCTGCAAAATGCAAACTTTCTGGTTTTAGTTGCTTGATCATGCTCTTCAATGAGCAAGCCTCAGACATTCCTGTACAGCGTGAGCTACAAGGAAATACCAACATCCATATTTTTTCAGTTCATTCTCAACTGAAGCACTTACCGTTTGAATGTACAATTAAGTAGCATGAAGAGCACATGTTACACTGTTAAAAACAAGCCCTGTTTGAACACATCTGATAAGCAGTTCCCATCACAAAAGATGGACATGGATTTAGCAGAGGGTTGGAGGCTTTCTTGCCAGCACTCCCTTCACGCAAGCAGACCTGTGAAGTAGCACTGACTGCCGGGAGGGAGCTCTGCAGCACCTCTGCCACAGAGACAGCCTGCAGGACCAGGAGTGTTCAGCCTGCAAGAGAGAAGGATCCGGAGAGAACTCACTGCAGCCTTCCAGTGCTCAAGGGGCTGCAGGAAGACAGGAGAGGGACTTCTCACACAGAGTGCAGTGATAGGACACAGGGAACGGTTTTAAACTAACCTAGGTCGGTTTTAACCCCAACTTCTGGTGACTTAGGTCCAATGCGAGGAAAAAGTTCTTTCTCCAGAGGGCAGTGAGGCCCTGGCACCGCTGCCCAGAGCTGTGGGTGCCCCAGCTCACGGATTGATGGGGGGCAGCCAGCCCAGGGCAGGGATGGGGCTGGTGGGGGGCTCTGGGGTCCCTCCCAACCCAGTTGAGCTGTGACTGCACGAAATCAATGAGAACACTCACAAGCTGCATAAATGCTTTGGGTATCACTCCTTGCCAGCAGGAAGTCTGTGACAGGGTTCAGAAGAGGGACAAGAAGATATGTACAACCTCCCACTTTGTTCTTGAAGAAAAATTAAAGGCTTGTCTATACAAGGTAAAAAGTGCTTCACATTCACACTCCACATTATTCTGCAGTAACAGTCTGGTACAGACAAGATCATACATGCTCTTACCAAAACTACAGAATACCTGGCAAGCCTGTATTTATTAAATTTTACACTTGCTCTGCTGCTTTCAGCAATTAAGCAGCCAAGCACCACTGAGAGCCTCTAATTCCCATGTCAGAAAGCATTTCCTCCACAGGCAAGTGTCCAAAAAAACAAAAATAACTGAAATCCTCAAAACCAGAATTTACCAACACACACTGTATCCTTTAAACATCAATTATTCATTACCCCCTTCGATCTACCCAGATCTTCAAAAGTTTGCCAAGACAGCACATGAGGCTTCACCTTCGCCAGCAGATGGAATGCTTGCAAGTCCCACTGCAATCTGATGAACTGAGTTCACTGATTTATAGAGTGAAAAGATGCAAGAGCAAGAGACTGAAATTAACAAGAATGCACTTAGCTCAGAACTTTGAAGGAAAGGAAAGGGACTGTTTAAAGCTCTCCCTTGACCAAGCCAGGCTCACTAGGAGGAAAGCAATTTTTTTTCCTGGTGAAAATAGGAGGGGAAAAAAAACATAGGAAGAATGTGATTTGTAGCAGATAGCAGGACATGGTTAGATTGCTCAGAAGCAGACAGAGACACTGCGGAGCACAGCAGCTGCACAGTTGCCCCACCGACACAGGGACCTCTCAGGAGCCCGTTCCTGGTGTGCACTGCAGCGGCACGGCGTGCAGCAGAGGAACAGCAGCCTGGGAGAGCCCATGTGCCACTCAGGAACAAAACCCCCTCCTAAGAAATCCTTCTGAAATCCTCTGGTGCAGCCCCTCACAGTGCTGTCGACTCCAGCAGAACAAAATCTCTTACTGCCTGCCCTCGCCCTCCTTTCAGACTGTCTTTTAGAGAAAAAGTGCAGAATTTTCATCAGGAAAAATAAAATATTGGGTTGTTAATCTTCCTAAAGTTTCAAAATATATCTGGTTGCACCGAATGAGTGTAGATTTACTTTCATGAAGTGTACCATCACCCACTGACTGACTTGCTGCAAACTTACAGAACACAAGTAGCACAAACAGAGCAAAGTGCAGCTGCACACACCAGCACTGCCACCCCGCAGCTTTATGTGCATCAAGGAATTCTCCAGTCAAGCATTACTTTCTGACTTCATACTGGAAGGCACGTGTCTCCTCCATTCCACTTCTACCATGTTTAACTTCATTGAGGAAAGGAAATCTTTCCCCTGATGCCTTCTAATTGTTTCTGCAACTTTTCAAGACAACTCCTTCATGCACACGAGGAGTCTATACTGCCAGTTGGACAGTGCTAAGATTTTACTCCATCATAGCAAAATCATGCTTACAGATTGTGACCGGGACATTTCTCTCTTTTTTCTTGATATTTTCAGTTTCTGGCAAATACTGCAAAAAAAACCCCTTTTTGATGTCAGTGGGAATCCAGCCAGCGCAGAACAGACCTTGAAGCACATTAACGATCAATTCAACTCAAAGGCATTTCTGATGCAAACCACAGAACAGTCCCCTCCAGAGCTGCATTAGGAATATTTTATGTTTTGTTATTACTGTCCAAAACAAAAACAACCAAACCAAACACTTATACCAAAACAAAAGGACCTATCCACAACCAGACTCTCCAGCAGCTTCTCTTACTTAAATTTCAGAAATCAAAGGTTATATTCTACTTCTGTCTATTCTTATGTTTATACTGTTCAAATCCTAACTTGTTAAAGCCTGGGCAGAAATGGAAATCCAGAGAAAAGGACAGCTATTAAAGAAAGAAATGGGCTGCCTTCCTCGACTCATACGTCCCTGAAAAAGAGAAGCAGTCTTTACCCAAATTCTCGCATTTTTCCAGATCAAACAAAGCTTGTTTTAGAGACGTTTAACCCAGTCTCTGTCTATTCCAGTAATTAAAGCACTCCTGCTGTTCTGTTCTGAGTGCAACAGCTCTGAATCTGGCTCATAACTACCAGCTTTTGACACATCACAGATATTTAATAATTAATACAATTAAGTACATGGCAGCAAAGTTCCAGCAGAACCTCGGACTGCATTTAAAGAAGCAAAGTGCTGTGAGGCAAACAGAGCTCCTCCAGCCCAACTGCAGCCATGGAGCTGCTGCTCACATTTACACACACATCAAACACTTCTGTCAGGGCGTTTCCTGTGCTGCTAACAAGTTGCAGCTTCTCTCCTGCTGGATCTAAATTTAACCAAGACTAAGATCAAGTCTTCATTTACCTTTTTTTTTTTTGGTTGTTGTTAATTAGCACCCCTCTTTTCTCCTCCTCCAAAAAACACAACCACAGCAAATCAGGCAATACACACAACCTGGACACAGTGCAGCGGCCATTCAACAGGCACATTCATTTTTAGAACTATTAATTACCAAATGCTTAAAACACGCAGCAAACAAGGAGCAGACGCTCACCTTGTCACCCTGCACATTTCTGGCACCTTGTATGCTGCTACATACAGATAACATGAGCACTGTGCCCTTCCAGTGCTTGAGGGGAGCTTATGAACAGGAGGGAAATCAATCTTGTACACGGGCAGATTGTGACAGGACAAGGGGAGTGTCTTTAACTGAAAGAGGGGAGATTTAGGTCAGACGTGAGGAGGAAATTCTATACCTGGCAGGCAGTGAGGCCCAGCAATGCTGCCCAGAGCTGAGGCGTCCTGTCCCTGGAGGTGCCCCAGGCCATGGATGGGCCCTGGGCAGCCGGAGCTGGGGGGCAGCCGGAGCTGGGGGGCAGCCGGAGCTGGGGGGCAGCCAGAGCTGGGGGGGGCAGCCAGCCCACGGCAGGGCTGGGCTGAGGGGTCCCTTCCAGCCCAACCGTGCTGTGTGCTTAGTGACACTTGCCAACGGTATGAATATGTGTAAAAACAAATGGCCTTCACAGCAGTAGCCAGAAGTTCAACGACAAGCCAAGGCTTCTCAATGCAGCCAAGAACACCTTGCTACCTGCGCTGGAGGAATAACCACATCAGCAGCTCTGGTCAAGCCTGAAAGACTGCTAGTGAAGTCTTTCGATTTGGTTACAAACATGCAAATTCTTGAATATTACTGAGCAAGACAGGGAGAACACACAGGTAGGAACAGGAAGAAACACTCTGAAGTGAAGGAGATTCTACACCAGTGCTGCTGCCCTCGGCCGTGTCCCCACGCACCGCAGGGCTCCAGGCGCCCACCTGCAGGTCCCTGCTCCAGCCCTGCACTCCTGCTCACCTGGCACTGTTCTTTGATAGCTTAATTCCTGCCATGCTGCAGTAGGATGCCTAATTTTTAGAAAAAAGCTGAATTTGAGCAATTCAACTGCTAATGAGAGGACAAGCTACTGCAGGCAAAGTGACACTGCAACAGCTCTGTAGGTTGCAGATAATTTTCTACTACTACTGTGTTTTAGAGATCTAGAACATGGCAATCCACGTCTATATTGATAATGCACAAGTCCTAACTTTAACACAGCACCATGAAGCTTAGGAGGCTGATAAAAACTGCACAGAAAGATTTAAAATATGTATCTGTAGCTTGGTACTTCTAAGGGTATTTACGATAACCAGAACCAGAAGTTGCACTTAGCTTTCCAATTTCATACCCTCCAGATGTAATTGAAAATTTTCAAGTCTCATCCTAACTCTAGATCAAATTAAAAAAGAGAAATTAAATGAAGAGCAGATGTACACAATGACTTGCTGAGCCCTGCTGCCAACTTCAACACCAAGATGCACGTAGGAGCTCTTGACTTGACCTCAAAGACATTTGAATTTCTGCTAACATCAATGCAAACTGGTTGCACACTGACACTGCTGAGCTGATCTGTGCTTAAGGCCTTGTTAGAATCCGGCGCTGAAGGCACTGTAGTCTGTGCAGCAAAGCAAACTGCTCACGGAGCTCTGCAGCAGTGACCTGCCACGCACCAGGCATTGTGAGGAACCCGGCTGCACCGCAGAGCACATCACCTGCATCCCAGTTAGGGAATATTAACCCAGATGGAGAAGACAAAACAAAGGAAATAAAACTTGGAGATGCCACTACCACAGAAATAAAACATTCCAGCAACTGCTGCCAGTCAGTTACTCTCCTAGCAGCGGAGAAAAAGCTGTAAAAGGTACTTGGCATCACTTGGCCTTCTGCATCCACTCTTACAAACACCACTTTGGCACAGGAGCACCTCCACACATCACACAGGAAGACCAAGTACTGCAAAACATAATGTTCCAGTTCCAAAGCGCTCTATGGAAGGAGCCTATGGCTCAGTAGGCCTCTTGTCAGCGAGTGGAGGAGAAGAAACAAAAACCCTACAAGGGTATCAGAGAAATAGGACATTACAAAGTTGGAGCCATTCCATTTCTATTATCTACACAGTGTGTGCTTCCAGATGCAGATTTGGAAAGGATGAAAGAGAAAGAAGCTCGCACAGTTGTGTAGTAGCTAGACAGGACAGAAGCCTACAATAACCACAAGGCACACTCCACAGGGTTAGTCCATTTATGAAGCTGGAAGGAGGAAAGTAGCAGAAAAAAGCAACAGGACTATTCGCTAGGGTAAGGAGAAAAAGGCAGAGCATTTTGCTGAAGCACAGCACTGGATGGCAGAAGATCTGCCCTCTGGCTCACAGTGGGCAGCAGTTCCCATCCACAGGACTGTCGCCATTACATTCACACACAGTGGCCTCAGGGAGGCCAAATACAGAGCAGCAAGCACAGCGAGACCCCTGCAGTGTGTTTTAGACATGGACAAACCTCTGGTAAGCATGCTGACATCCTTATCAGCTAAATATACTGCATATTAAAGGTTTTGATCAATCACACTAAATAATGCATTTTAAAAGAATAAGAGACAGCACGGGAAGCTGGTGCATTAGTATCAGATAACACACCAGATATTTTCCACTAATGAGCAACTAGCTCAGTTTTCCCCTCCACATGCTTTACTGTGCTTTTCTTATTATTCACAAGGCAGTTTTCTAACAGCACCGCCTCCTGCACACAAACATTCACAAGGCTGTGTGCATTTGTGGGGCTGTATGCATTTTCCTTTTTTTACTGCAACAGCTTTGTGATAAATAAACTGCACAGCCCCCACACAGCGCAGGCAGCGCTGACGCAGCCCTCAAAGCTTCCAGATGTGGAACCCAGAGCCGACCCTTCCCTGTTTCCGGCAGGACATGGCAATCCAGCTTCTGGCAAGACCTGAAATACCAAACTTTGTCAGAACAGCAGCTCTACAGGAAAACTTTATGCATAGAGCCACAATTATACGTCCTAACTTACAGCCACGTCTACCAGCGTCATTACAACAGCCAGCAGAGCGGGCTGATGCCTTCAGACACAGCAGAGTTTGAAACCTTGCCGATCCATCCTTCACCTTCACAGAGAGATTTAATCCTGATGACAATACAAAGTTCAGCTGAAGAAAAACAGTAATTCTGTGAAGATTGCTTAGCTGTCTCCAGAAGTGTGTGCTCAGACCACAAAGTTGCTATGGCATCAACTCCAGGCCTGTGGTCTGACACACAAAATGCCTTTTTCCTAAGGACTGTTGTGGGAAGCCGAGCACTTTGGCTGAGAACCAAATATGTTTTGGCTCTATAGCAGATATCATTTACTGCCACTCGGACATTCCAGCGGTTAGCTGCAGTGAGGCAGCAGGACAGCCAGCATCTCAGCATGCCCATGTCAACGCAGCCCTACGCGCTCCACGCCAGCATCGGCACACAGGAACCATATCCATGCTTTCTCTGTTTACCAGCATTATTTAATGTCACAGCACTATATTCCCATCACTTCAGCACCAGACCAGTACAAACAGGAGAGAGGTAAGCTTTTGGCAGCTGCGTATCAAACCGCAACGGGAGGAAATTCTGCAGGATGCAAGATATTGCACTGATTTCCCTTATTTCCTGGTCCTTTTAATTATATAACCATCAGGATGTTTTTTTCAAGTGGCAGCTAGCAACAATGTGAGCTCACACGGGATTTCTGCAAACAATGAACGAGGGCCGAACAGTCCTGCAGCAACCTGGGGCGGCCCGGGCAGTCCGACAGCCCGTACGGACATCGCCGCCTCTCGCCGGCATCCAGCGGCCGCACAAGCCCGCAGCACACCCGGCTCCACGGACAGCATCGCCCGCCGCGTCCCCGCGGCACAGCTCCGAACCGCTCCGAGCACCGCCCCGTCTCAGCGCCGGGGGGCCGGGCCGCAGCACAGCGGGTGTGCGGGACAAGCGGGGAGCTCGGCTACAGCAATCGCTGAGAGCGATCGCTGGGGACCCGTACCGTCCTCCGTCCGACCGGTACGCGTTACTCGGGTAGAGCGGTCCTTAAATAACGCCACCGAGAATGCAGAAAGCTTCGGAGAGCGCGCCTGAAAGCACGAGCGGCATTATCCGTACTGCCGACGTTAGGGCCGATCCCGGCCCTGCAGGCACTGCCCTCACACCGCGCTCCGGCCCGCCGCGCAACTTCGGCCGTCAGCGGCAGCTCGAGGATCGGCCCGGCGCCGCCTCGTTCCCGCTTCGCTGTTAGAAAAGTAGCAGCGAAAGACCCAAGTTTTCGGAGCGCGGGACCTTCCCTCCCAGCCGCCCTCCGCGAAGGGACGGAACCGCCCGCAGGCGTGCGGGGCAGGCGGAAGCCGAGCGGCGCCCAGGCCCGGCCTCGCCTCGCGGCGCCCGCCCGGCTCAGGATCCCCGCCCGGCCCCGAACTTTCGCTCGCGCCGCGCCCGGCCCCGCGCGGACCCTCACCGGGGAGGAGGAGAAGGAGGAGAGGAGGAGGAGCGCCGCGCTCACCTCCGCCGCCGGGCCCGGCTCTGCTCGCCCGAGGGCTCCGCGGCCCGGGCCGGCGCCAGGCGGGCAGGCGGCGGGATGAGCTCAGCGCCAGGCGGCAGTCCCCGCCCCGCACCCCACGGCCGCCCTCCACGGGAGCGGCTCCGCAGGGCGGGGCGGGCCGTGTTCCGCCTCGGCGCGGCCCCGGCGGGCGGCCTCGCAGCGCGCTGCCGGCAGGCGGAGGGGCGGGGCGGGGCGGGGTGCAGTGCAGCCCGGAGCGCTGCGACCTTCGGGGGAGCTCGGGCAGGGAAGCTCCTGAGCGGCCCCGGAGCCCCTTGGGTTTCCTAAGCGTAATTCGGGCGCGCGGCGCCCATGCTCAGTCGTTCGAACACGTTTTATTCCGTAATGTCTTTCTCGTGTTTTGCTACGGCTTGCCCGAATGTCACCGAGCTCGGCTAGGTGAGGAGCGTTGAAAGCACTCATGCCGCTCGGGCCGGGGCACTAATGCTCCGAACGCACGGCCCGGCAGGAGGGGCGAGAACCGCGGTCGCACCTGACGCAGCACAGCGTTCGTACGGGAGGTCTGAAAAGGAACGCGTCACGGCTGACGAGATCCGCAAAGAACAGAGTTGGGGGAGTAGAAGCGGTAGCGACAAAAAGCGTCGGAGCCGCAGGGACCGCCGTTACGCGGCGCTTCGAGGGGCGCTTTCACAGCAACGCTCCGGAGCGCAGAGCGAGGGCTGCGTCGCACAGCAGCGCCGTGCCGCCGGGCCAGTGGCTGCGGGGCCGTAGCAGCGCTCCGCCCCGGGGATCGGCGGCGGGCGGAGGGCGCGGAGCGTCTGAGCGCGGCTGTGGCAAAAGCGGCGCTGGGGCAGGGAGGCCTGCTGCAATCTACGTCCCAGTGCCGAAGGACGGGAAAATCGCAGCAGAGGCAACCGCAGAGTGATCCGAAAGCGCGGGACGATGCAGTCGGAGCCTCGTTCCGTTCCTCAAAAAGATGACTGGGAATTCGGTTATGACGTGTAATTGTAATGGGAGGACTAGGCATTTGTAACTGTACGGGATGGACCTTAACCCAGGCATTTTCTGACTTCTGAGATTTGACTCTGCAGTCTGAGAACTTGCTTTCTGTTTCTTGCAGACTTCCATCAGATGGTGCGGTGAGCCGCCCCGCTCTCACAGGGCTCTTTTCATCACACACACAGTGGTTCATCACGTTAGGATGCGGGGGAACAGCACGTTGCTGTGCCAGGGAAAGGCCAGACTGAAGCGAGGCGGCCAAGAGCTGGGCCTGGTGCCCCGTGCTGGTCAGCGCTGCCCTCCGTAACTGCTGCACCTCCTGCTGGCGCTGAGGAGGTGGGTGGATCGGCTGGGTGGGCGCTGGGAGCCCCTTCCCACTGAGCTGTTGATATCAGTGCCATTTACATGCTTTGTAACTTAGTCATCTTCTGTGACCGCTAGAAAATGTCTCTGTTTTTTTAAGCCTTATTTTCACACAGAGATCATCAACTAATGACTACAGCAATACTGGTTAAAATGAATACTGAGTCCTTTGTTTAAAAACATGAAGATATGTATGTTTTCTCTGTCAAGCAATGAAAAACTCGTGCTGTATTTTTAAGCAGATAATAGACAGTGGTATAACTTCAGGATCGTATTCATTTAAAACACGGTTGTGTTTTGTGTCTCTTACTCCCGCTGCATGTTGACAAACCCTTCAGCAGATGTGCACAGGGAATTAAAACAGTGCTGTCCCTTGTGTGCTCCTTACCCTCCTGCTGTCCTCAGGGCAGGGACACCATACATATGTATCAGCTCCTGAACTGCCTCTTCTTCAGATCAGCACATTAAGGTGAAAGGGGGCTGAGAACCATTCACCTCAATGCAGTGGTTTTGACAACTGCAGGGATAAACCAAGCTGCGCTCGATGAGGAACGTGTCACAACAGCAAGGCTCCCAGCCCTGAAGGACATACGGATGGCTGAAGGCAACTTCGGGTGTCCGCTTCTAACCCACCATCAAGGGCCCTCGGAGCTTTAGCCTGTATAAATAATTCAGCTGTGTTCCTCAAGTAATGCTTTAATTGTTACTTAGTAATCTCTTATTTCACAATTGGAGAATTCTACTTCAAAATCTCAGCATTCACCTCATGCTTTTAAAATAGGACATCTTGAACTGAACACCAAATAGATAGAATGTACCTGGTGATGAGATCTCAGCGTAACTCAGAGTCTGTGAATTGGAGTAGCTCAGAAGTCAAGCTAGCCGGCTTTTAATGCTGAAATTAAGATCTCTTAATTGCAAGAGTGGGGAGGAATGTTATACCATGAGTGGTGAGTTGTAACTGCACTGCTGGTGCCAAATCCTACTGGAAATGAGGTACAGATATTTTTGCTCTGGTGCAGCTGTGGTAACCCTGATGGGCTGTATCAAGGTAACCACTACAGAGCATTATCTCCAGTTAGTCACCAGTACATTGAAACCATCTCACATTAATGGCTTTAAAGTGATGTTTTTTATAGGTGCAGACAGAGTTTTAGCAGTGGCAGTCTGTGTGCCACCACGATGAGCACAACCTCAATAACGTTAGCAGAATATGATGTGCTTTTCCCTCCCAAACTCAAACTGTTTGCCTTTTACATCCCAAGCACCCGATGCTTCAGCCATTCCCTGCATCCCGGCCAAACTGCTCAGCTGCTCTACATACCATTCAACAACACAGTTTCATATGATTACCAAAAAGATTAATCTTCCTCACACCAAAGAAGGAAAATGTAGGGACAGTACAAAACATTTACTGAGCAAACTATGCTGAGCAAACTATGATTTATGTTCATGTTTAATTCATCATGAAAAACTAAATCTGAGTTCAACTGCCAAATAATTACTACAGCACCAGAGTATTCTAGAACATTTCCTATCTATGCATGCATTTCACGCAGCATCTTTCAGAATGTCTGTGCACAGCAGAAGAGAGGACCCATGTCTGTGCTCAGAAACAAGGGGCAGCCTGACACAGAACAAGGGCATCCTCACAAGAACATCTGGCACAACTGCCTTGTATGATATCACAGAGATATGGAGATGAAGACTCTCAGGGCACACCAGCTGTGGTTCGCTGTCTGCCACTTCCTTCATTTTGACTCCAGAAGCTCAGGAACTGGAGACCTGTCCCAGAACAAAGGCAGCTCTACCTCTTCCTGCAGAGAACTCTTCCCTCTATTCTGCAGCGAGGCCATGTCTGGAAAGAGAGCAATTCTCTCAGAGGAAATGTCTCAGCTCTGGCAGCCTTTTATAATTTTGCCTTTGAAATCTGAGATAGAAAAACAGAGCCACGACACTGCTGTCGTGAGACAAATTCTGAATCAGGTCCAGAGCTTGCTCTCTCTTTCTCCATATACACAACTAGAATTTTTGAAATAGTACTGTCAGTTGGATTTAGGTCCTCCTCTTTCACAGGACAGCTCAGAACTGGGACAATTTTAGCTGATTTCAACATTTCCCTATTTGCCCTAGCAGAACAATACTTTTGATCACAGCTACATGGGCTTCTGCTCCCATCAGTAGCTTTTTCTTGGGAAGAATTCAGCACACATCCGGTTTTCTGCTTCTGCTGTTCTGCCCTTTGTGCCTTCCACACATTTCTTCAGATAATTTCCAGATAACCTGTCTACTCCCAGCCACTGAAATTCTTCAGCCTCTCTGTTCTTTTCCACAGAAGCTGTGGCCCTGCACTGGTTTCACACTGATAGGATCTCACTGAGCCTCACCGCTCTCACTCCTCCTCAACAGAACAAGGGAGGAAACACAGGGAGGAAAACTTCAGGGGCTGAGATAAGGACAGGGAAATCTCTCACCAAGCACCAGCATGGGCAAAAGAGGCAGCACAGAGAGATGAAAGTCATTTATTAGCTGTAGATAGACAGCAGACCAGAGCAGTGAGAACTGAAAGCACCTTCCTTCCATTCACCCTCTTTTACCTCCTCTCCATAAACAGCACAGGGGAACAGGGGTGCAGTCAGCCCACAGCAATCCAATCCTATCACTTCTCTGTGGTCTCTGCTCCTGCTCCACGTGCGGTCCCTCCCATGGATGTTGTCCTTCCTGAGCCAATTCCAAGTGGGTTCCCCACAGGCTGCAGCTCTCCAGGCACCACTTCAGCCCGGCTCTGTACCGCACGCTGTCCTTCAAGAGCTGCTCCAGCACAGCTCCATATCACAGGTCCCATCCTTCAGGCCTCCCAGCAGTTCTTCCCCTTCCTTCACCGTGCTCTCGCAGAGGGGAAGCAGCACCATCCGCAGGCTCAGCCCTGGCCAGCAGCAGTCCCATTAGGAGCCGGCTCTGATTCAGCATGCAGCAGCTTCTGGACTCCTCACAGAGGCCACCCCTGCAGCCTCCCATCACCAAACCCTCACTGTGGAAGCGCAGTACAGGTTGTCCTCATAGCCCTACATTATCATGCAAGCTTCTAGCAGTTTTAGAGCCTTGTTCTGGAGAATGGGAACTTCAGACAGAGGAGAAATATAATGGCAGCAGTGCTCCCTTGTAATGTTATGGATGAGGAAGAATACAAAAATCAGGCTTCTTTTTCTGCTCAGCTTTGCTACTGCTTACGTTAATTTGGGCCCATCTTAACATTCTTATCTTAAATGTTAAGAGCTCCCTTTCAACATCACTGCTTTTACACTGTCAGTATGAGTTTCATGCAAAATAATAATTTGGTAGAAAATTGGTTTAATGAATTTTAGAAAGTAATTTGTCCTCTAACTAGTAGAATTACAACAGCAATTTATATTCAGTAGCTTTGTGCATCTGCAAATATTTAAGAAAGTTAAGTACCAATTCAAGGTTCATGATATTCACCCAGCACACAGCTACCTGATGTCTCAGCCTGCTTCTGTTTGTGATGCTGCCTTTTGCACAGTGGGAGACGAGTAGAAGGTAATTTCATCTTGGCCGCCTATTTCAAGCCCACATCCTCCAGTTAGACCTGAAATGAACTAACTTGTTCTAAAGCTATTCTTGGAAGAGGAACACATAGGTATGCACACAGGAATTATATGTAGACCCTTTTCCCCATGAAGCCAGGCTAGAAATTGGTCACAGGGCTTTACAGGCAAAAAGAGTGAAGATTAATATCAAGTTATAAACAACACCTCTTTCAAACTTCTGTGATCACTGCGTGCATCAGCTAACTTACCCAACAGGTTTTCTATTTCATCTGCAGATCTTCAGATAAGTGTTAACCCCTTGTTTAACTTCTGCAAGATTGCCTGGAGGCAGTAAAGGAGATTGCATCTTCTCTGTTGTTCCACTGAATCGGAAAAGCAGCAAGAGATGGGTAGTAAACTTTGGATAGGGGACAGTAAGAAGTGCTGTCATTCAATCTGTGCAGGTATGATCCACGAGCACACATTCAGAGGCACTGCTCAGAGACAGCCAACTGCATACATGCAGCACAAGGAACAAAGCCTAGGACACATCTCCAATGCATACATATGCAAGTAATCCACAATCCCATGGACTGAGACAGCTACAGGAGAAATGAGAAAATAGGATGACTGAATGGTGCATTACAGGTCCTGGTATTGCTGGCAAGAAATAGAGTCTAACAAGCCCTAAAGAAGCTCTTGTTCTTTCAGAACAAGCAGAATTTGGATTATAGTCTTGCTTGCACAGGAAACCTGTCACGGTCACACCTCTGAACTCCTACAAACAACTGGTATGTGAGACATTGCTATGGGCCACAAGTTGTAAAAATAATATTCATAACATTCTGCTTTACTTTTTGCAACAATAGAACTAAGTAATGTTGGGGAATCTTTTAAAGGAGCTTAACAGCAATGAGTATTTAAAAAGTACGCTTGGTTACAATGCAATTCAGCAGAAAACCTAGGGTAAAAATATTAATGCACTTTGAGTGCCTTTCTGCTTGAAATGCAAGAAGCCACAAGGCAAAACCCAAAATACACACGAGAACTCCTGTTTGTTCAGAATTTCCTACAGCCCTCTTTGAACTTAAGCTCTTAGGGCAGTTGCTGCGAATCAGTGGGAAGTTCCCCACTCCTTGTGCACAAAAATATTCAGACAATAAAAATGCGAATTAGTGACTTGGAATGTGCTTCCAGTGCTTCCAGCTTTTCAATCCATTGATTTTTTTTGTTACATCCTTGGGATTTTTGAAGCATTAGGTGTCATTTCCTACATAACAAAATCGTGTCTTTTCCCTTGAGATTCGTGCTGCATTTCCTCCTGTCCCAGAGCTTTGGAACATTCCACCATTGCCATCCTTCCACCCCGTTTTGGTGCGTGGGAATGTGAGCACACAGATAAAGGCATTCCCAGCAAAGCCCTCATGCGTTAAGTTCCTGAAAGAAGTCACAAATGCATCGTGGCAAATACGTTTGTAGCAGTTAAAAATGCCTCCTGTTTACTGTTTGCCAGTTTAATTGAGTTAGAAATCATTAATATTAAAGATAGCAACCACCTAAAGTTGGCCTTACTGAATTTTGAGGCCAGAGTTCAACATAACTGGAAAGAAATTCATAACAAATACTGTCTTCAGAAACCTCAGAAAGCTTCTGCACAGAATTTCAGTGCATATGCACTGACCAAACTATATGCCTGCCCATCTTTAAACATCTCCAACAAAACATCTGAGTCTAAATTTAGCTTTTTAACTTCACATGTTTTAAGGCTGAGATCCACAGAACAAAACAAGCCTGAAATTCTACACTTCAGCCATTTTTTTAAATGCATATTCTTGCTTTCCACTGCATTTGATGTTTCTTGACAGTAACATATAGAGAATAAATATTTCAGACTCGGGTAGCTTAAAGGCAGCTCAGAGTTTGCTATGGCTCTTCATTATAAAAAAAAAACAACAACCACCACCATACCAAATATGGAAGATTTAAGCTAGAAGGAATTTCAAAAAGTTATGAGCAGCAAAAGTAGGTTGAATTAAAGTTTAAAGTCATTATTCATTTTAGTGACTGTTCTCTTTCAGTATATATTTATCGTATGTTTTACAATTGGAATGATGGCCACAGTATAAATACAAATCCTTTGTAACAGCTTCGGAAGAACTCCAATTACTCCTTTACATAAAAGTCACTTCTGAAGTAAATGAAGTTAGCTTCAGAAACACCATTCCTTTCCACACAGGGATGTGAAACGATGGATCCAGTTTCCCAGCACTGCCCAGTTCATGGTGGAAGGGATTAGTTCTGAAGTAACCCCATTTAAAAATACAGCATGAAAGCATCTATAAAAGCAGCAAATGCTGATTACGTGAATGTGCCTAATAAAAATGTACTTTCCTGCATTCCTTGTTTTATGTCTTGGTCTAATCAACTACAGCTATGAACACTGAGAAGGTAGGGAGGAAAAGGAACCATTTAGCAACTGTTACACCTTTCGTATCTCTACAACTTCTGGAGTCCTCTGTGAAATAGCAAATGATGATCTCAGAAATTAATGTATTATTTTTCTTTGAAACTATTTCAACAATTTTTTTGCAGGCTAAATATCTGCTCTCCCATGCTATAAGCTGTCTCCAGGAGCTGGCTTAGCTGGCTGAACCTGAGTTAAGATGCAGACATTGCTACCTCTTGTGGCAGATTGGTGTGCTCATACAAACTACTGAGGCTTCTGAAATTCTTGGATACGATTGCAAACCCTGCACTGCATCTTGTGTGTTAGCAAACTAGGAAAGCTGGAAGGTAGGAAATATTCGGACTTCACAATTTTATCCATCTCTTCAATGAACTTAAAGTTGGTAACCTGTTACAAAAGGAATTAACAGAAATTTGTCTGGCATAACACTACCCAGCAGCTTCCCATCAAAATCCAGAAAGAGTGGAATAATGCGCAGCACTGCGTCTGCAGCCAAGTTTGACAAGAAGAGTAAAGATGCTCATTATCTGGTTGAATCATTCTCTCCATGGTTTTGTCAAAGAGAGGGGAAACAGTGACTAATAAAAAGGGAAGCCAAAACACCTTACAGCGTGGAATAGCTGAAAAAGACTGGAAACAATTGCCGAGTCCAAGCCCGGTTCAATGGCGCAGTCGACCGAATGCTGAAGGTTGGAGAAGACCTCCAGATCACCCTGTCCAACCACCCCCTATCACCAGCAGCTCCTGCTAAGCCACATCCCTTAGTACAACGTCTGAATGCTTCTTGAACTCCTCTAGGGTTGGAAACTCCACTGCCTCCTGGCAGCCCATCGGTGCCTGAGCGCTCTCTCAGAGAACTGCTTCCTAACATCCGACCCAACCTCCAGCGCAGCTCGCAGCTGTTCCCTGCAGTCCTATTGCTGTGCCTGTTGGAGAAGCCGACCACCACCTCACCACAGCCACCCTGCAGGTCACTGCAGAGAGCAGTAAGGTCATACCTGAGCCTCCGCTTCTCCAGACTCAACAATCCCAGCTCCCCCAGCTGCTCCCTATAAGGCCTGCGCTCCAACCCTCACCAGCTTCATCGCCCTTCTCCGAACACACTGCAGGGCCTCAGTGTCTTTCTTGCAGCGAGGGGCCCAAAACTGAACACAGCGCTCAGACTCGGTACTTCCCTGCTCACTCTTTCTCATACAGCCAGGACGTCGTTGGCCTTCTTGGTGACCTGGGCGCACCGCTGGCTCACGCTCAGCCCAGCACTGACCAACACCCCGGGCAGCCCTGCAGCCACTCTGCCCCACACCTGCAGCGCTGCCTGGGGTTGCTGCAGCCAAAGCACAGGACGCAGCCCTTGGACTTGCTGAACTTCACCCAGTGGCCTCGGCCCAGCTGTCCACATCCCTCTGCAGGGCCCTCCTACCCCCAGGCAGATCGATGCTTCCTGCCAGCTTGGTGTTATGACTGTGTTGAAACCACGGTCATCAGGGACAGTTCCAAAACAAAAGACTGTTTACTGTGAACCCACTTTAGGAGTTGTGCACACAGTACCACAGACAACACTGATTAGTCCAAGGAATTCCCACAGTCCAGAAACATACTCTTCCCTCTACCACTGAAGGTAAAGGGGAATTCAGTAAATGCAAACGTGTGCATCGGTTATCAAAACTGGGTTTTGTGCAGCAAGGAAAGGTTAATGAGCAAGAATTCTGGCCAATCTGTGCGTGCTGTGTGGAGAGGAACAGACTGAGTAAGTCTGTTCTTGGAAGGAAGACATGTTTTAAATAGGCTTTTGTTACAGCTCCCTTGTGTTGTAAGTTTCCAGAGTAGACCCATTTTGTTTGTCATTTCACCTGCTGCATGACTTTGCACAAAAATCAGAAATATGTACAATCAATTCAGATTTAAGTCTGTACACTGAACAGTGCAATAATTCACTCCAGAAGTTTCACACCTCCAAATTCAAGTAGCTCTGTCGAATATCTCACAAGCAGGAAGAATAGGTGCTAAGAGGTAGAGACTCATCCTTGCTCAAGAAATTCATCCCTATCCAGGGAAACACGCTTTATTTAAGCCTTCAAACAGAATGCATAACACTATCAAATTTAAGAATATTTTGAAGACCTTAAAACCAACCAGCATTTATAGAATTCTGTGGTCTCCATTGCCACTTGGCTTCAGCCACTCCCATCTCTAGGCCATTTTGAAGTCTACAGGCAAAACATAACAGCATATGAGCCCACACTGTTTTCATCAAGAAGCTCAACAGAGGAACGTGTTTCCTGAAACCATGCCATTCTTGTCAAGTGCCTGCATCATTTGCAATAATTTTGAAGAAGACAGGCTTCTTGCAAGGCTTTCATCACTTCCAGCAAACCAACTTCATCTGTTGCTTATACTCTGGATTTAGCTGTAGTTGATGCTAAAATAATCATGGCAAAATAATGTATCAAGACTAGATCTAAATAAAAGTACCTAAACAGAAGGCAAAGCTGATTAATTGTAGCAGGATGGAAAACCAAGTCGAATCTATTAAAAGTTTGAAATACATATTTTTAAGGTGTTTGTTTCTTACTAAGAATTCTCCTAAAACACCTTAATAAATGGAAATAATTTAAGAAAAAAAAACAATGTACCTGACAATGCACTTGTAAGAATACCACAGTAAAGTAAAAGACCGACTCAGCTGAAAAGGGGGTGTTCTTAATCATAAAGCACGTAAGCAGAAGAGTTTATTCTCTATATACTTTCAGGTTTGCTGCAAAGCCAGAAAACAAACACGAAAGGCTACCTGTAGTAAAGGCACGGGGGACATTGCTGGCAGAACAGTTGTCAGGATTTCTTACTCTGCAAGAAGTGTATTAGAGCAAAAGAGCAGCCTGCACCTGCCCTGCATTTAGTACAACTAATAATCTGAGCTTATCAAAGTTAGGCCTTCTGGTTTCTTGTTAATACCTTCTTCTACCTGGAAATTTGGATCTATGTCAATCAATTCACTTCCTACAGCTATCTTTAACATTGAGCATACCATCTTAATCTGGAATATAATATTTTAAACTGTTTAGATAAGGTTCATTGGAAAACAGGCTGAAAAAATCCAACATGGAACAAATAGAAGTGCAGTCAGATCCTTTTGTTTACTGATGATCACAGCAGAGACAGTTAATGTTGCATCACAACACAGGTGTTTATACAACTGCAGCAATGAAGCACTGCAATACCAGACTGGAATTCTGCTGCATGATCTGCACACAGCTAGGACTGTGATGTTTCCATCACCCTAAGGGTGCAGGACAGAACCAGGGATCCCAGATCTCTGTTCCCAAGCTATTTGAATAGCTCCTCTGAACAGGGTATATCTTCCCACAGATTCCTGCATGTGCCAGGATATGCACCACCCCAGGAAGGCAGTAGGAGAAGATGCTTGGATGGATTCTCTGCTCAGGCTTATGTTAAACACAACCCAGAACAACAAGGTGCCCAGTTAACCTTGATCTGATGGGGGCTGACAGGTGTAATCCAAGAGAAGAAAATGTTTTTCCTAAAATGATCTCATTTGTCACGAAATCCTTGGCCAGAATAAGTTTTTCAGAAAGTGATTACTTGAGAGGAAAACCTCCATAGCAGCCTTTAGAATCCCAACGTATTTTCACCAGCCACTACTTTTTCTTCAGAAAAAATAAAGATTAGAATCAAGAACATCCTGGCATTCATTCCGTTGGGAACTGACACGTATCAGCCGACATGCTGGAGCCCTCTGTGCTGCTCTTGGCCACGACAGCACAGATAATTCCACACACTGGACTTCTCTAACTCAAACCTTTTATGTTCATTTCCACATGCAACCAGCCTCGGAGGCAGAAGAACGAGCTGTGTGACAGAAAGGCAGAACTGCCTGTTTTCCAAGTCCTGTACCTGCAGCTTAAATACCCACACAGTGCACTGCTGCTGCTGTCCAGGCTAACAGCAATATCTTACAGCCAGTCAGCCACAGAAGGACCACGAGAGAACAAACAGCCTTCTACACAGGAGCACCCATACCTGAATTTGTCCCACTTGCTGAGGATGCAGCTGCATTACTTAGTGCACATAACTACTCTAATCACGGCCTACTGCAATCACAACTGAATCTCTAATCAACATAAAGTTCATGGACCTTTCATGGACAAGTAAGGTGAAGCAGACATCCCCGCTAAGTGGTGCTGCTGATGCTGGGCAGCCCATCGGGGATCCCTCCGCGATGGAGCGATTTCTGCTGCAGTCACATGCAAAGCACGCCATCAGAAGAAGTCTCAGTGACAAGACTAATGTAATTCTAAACATAATTTTATATACTGAGGAAGTCTATTTGGACTGCTTTACTGTAATTCTAGTGGCATATTTATCTGCAGTTGCTACCTTAAAGAAAAGATCCCAGCAGAGCTAAATTCAGAGCAGTAAAAGGCTGAGCGGCCCAACCAACCAACCAGCAGCAGACTACAGTTATCCTCTGCAGGACTCAGACTATTTTATTGTCTCTGCTGACAGTATAAGCAGGCAAGGTTCAAGGATACTTCCTTCTGAAGTTTCCTAAGATTGAACTTGAAACAAAAATCAGTATGGAACCCCTCAGCCTAAATCATTAAAAAAAAATAATTGCAAAAAGATCAAAACAAACATCAAGGTCAACACGTCAGGCAGTTTGGCTTTTAAGAAGCATTTGAGATCATTTACAGTTGTTGTAAACTCTATCAGGGAACATCTTCCAGCTGTGACCTTGCTCAGGATCACATTCAGCTTTGCTATCAGTACATTAAAAAAACAAAACAGGAAATATTACTGAAAAGAGGGTGGGCAGTTTTCAGTGAAAACTCCCAGGGCAGGTGAGGCTGCTGGACTTCTCAGCACCGAGCAATGACCAAACACCAGCAAAATCGGATCAGACAGAGCCATGACATCTGAATACAACCCCAGTAACTCTCTTTAGAAAGTATTTTATTGTCACCAACAGAAATGCAGTGGGATAACAAGGCAGCCAAGCTTTTGATCCTTTTACCAGTATGCTACACTCTATTTAGAATAGAAATTTGCTTCAAAGTGAACGTGGTGGACTTTTGGGGGATTTTTTTGTTTTCTTAAAGGCATGTCTTAACATTTCCGTGGCTGTTGAATAATATAAATTCTTTTAGGCAGCATGAACTTCTCCAAGGCAGGCAGTGGCTTTTGGTGAGCAACTTGTAACGCTGCTGCAGGGATATTGCGGCTTATCTGCAACATTAAAAGTGGGGAAAAGAAGTTGTAATGAAATACAGCTTTTCCACTGTTCGCTTCCTAATTTTGATCACATGAAAGCAGGCTAAAGAACATAGTAAAACCTAAATCTAAAAAGTTCAAGTGATCAACACATCACAACTCAGAGACTGCACAATTAATAATCCCTGGTTTAAAAACAGAACATCAGCATGACTTTGTGACTGATTTTTTTCATATTTTTTCCCAGCTGTCCGCAAGATCGTTTGCTAAGATACAGAAAGCAGAGCAAAAACTGTATCCCACAGCTAACAGCAGGCTGCTTCAAATTCTTACTTTCCGATTCAAACAACCATCACTGTCGTATTTAATTATTCCTTTCTAAACTTAGTCCTGAGCTTTTTGTACGAGAGCCTAGGAGCCAGCTGGAGAAGAAAGTGCTGGTTAAGAGCAGAGGAGATCGGAAGGAGAAGAAAAACAGGACGATGTAACTATTCACCTTAGCAAATAGGTCTAAGCCAAATTTCAAGATCTGCATAGCAAAGCTTTGATCCCATCTGTTGATGAAAGGCTCATGTTGAAATGCGACCGATGGTTTGTTTTTTTTTAACCAAGCTCTACAGATGAGGAAGCCCTTGTATGTTTCCCAATCTAAAGATCACATATGTATGAAAAACAGATGAGAGCTGTCAGGTTTTCTGATTAGCATGCAAATTAAAAAGCAGCTCGTTAAACAGCTTTTGCAGTGTATAAGGGTAAGACTGCATCAACCGAGTGAGAGTTACGAGACAGCATCTAATGGCAGAGCCATTACAATGAATGAAGAGTCCATCAATAGATTTGTGACACAAATCTATATACACACAGTACAACCTCACAGTATTTCCAAGAGAGAAATCAAGAAAATGACCACCAGGCCTCGAGTGACATAACTGCATACAGATCAATGGTGGAACACGCTGCCCCTGTTGCCTCAACGACCTGCAGTTTCACATTAGCTTACCAGCAATGCACTTCTCATCAACATTACTCACTTCTTTCTAAGCGCTCTCTTCTCTTCGCCAAGTTGAACCTTTAGAGAAGCTAAAGCTATTTCTATAGTTGGGCGATGCTGAGGACTGTGGGTTTTCTTTTTGGCAGAGCTGGGGTTAAAGCCAGAACAACTTATTATGTCACTGTTATTTTTTGCCCACATTTCAATAAATTTGCAATGTACCACCTTAAAAAACCCACACATCTTGATACGTCACAGGGCCTTTCTACAAGGGGTGCACACAGCAACTCCATGTCTACTTATTCAACATTAAACAGGAGTGAAATCATAGATAGCAGAGAAGACAACTAGTTACAAGTAAGCCACACACTTCTGACATAACAGATCATCTCAGGAATGTCCAGCAGCAGATGGCAAACCTACAAACATCAGGCAACAGCAATTTAAGGAAAATTCACTTTCTGACATTCTATCTTCAGCTTCGTGGAGAGGTCCTGACAAATACACATCCTGTTCTTCCAGCCCTACTTACTTTGCGCAGCATGACATCCATGTGATGGATTTTTGAAATACTGACAACACTGCAAAAGAGAAAAAAATAGTAGTTAGCATCTCTAACTTGCAAAAACACTGACAACTGTTTTTCAGACTTCTTAACACAAAATATTTTGTAATAGAAATTCAGGTTCTGCAGCCAAATCCCTTAATCACATTAAAGAATACAAGAGTATGAAAAGGGAAGTGCTGTCTCAGAATAGAGAAATGGAAAATCCACGTTGTTTCCTTTGTATTTATATATAAAGAAAAATCTATATACAAATATCATTAAATATTTCAAGAAGGGTTTTTTTTTTTTAAATGCACCATGGATAATTTCACAGAACTCTAGAACTGGAATTCAGACCCGCAAAGCTTGACCTGCCATTTTCCTTATGTTAATCTAAGCCTGCAAGAAGCATTCATGCTCTGCTGTGGGTGGTTGGAGGAGAAGCAATTTTTCTTTTGACATCAAAACCTCTCATGAAATAACTTCTTGTACAAGAATACCCCATTACTTCTTAATATTTTAATACTGCAGAACAGCCACATCACCAACGCTCCAAATAAACGAGCTGTGGATATGAAATAACTTAGCTCAGCACTACAAGACTGCACATTCTTCTGATAATGCCATTATTTGCATTATTTGCATTCATACCTCCGTGGCCTAAAATGAAGTCCTTACAGATGGAACTGGACACCTGAACTGTAGCTCTTGAAAAAGGAGGTACTGATTTAGTGAAGTTAATGATTCGTGGCTGCAGCAAGATAAATTCCCTGCTGAAGTTTCAATCTAGCGATTGATAATTGTTTGCCACAGTGAAAAACATGGGATAAAAAGGTCTGTGTGTGTCAGCAGGTAACCGTGACTTTGGAAGAGCCAGGAGCAAGACTGGACCCAGATGACTCGCGATCAGTGACAGAAAATAAGGCAGAATGCGCCACGAAAAAAGGCAAGCATGAGCTGAGTCACTGAAACAGCAAAAAGCCATTTCTCCCGACTCATGAGGCACAGCCAATTTTAGAGCATTACCACCAACTCCCGCAGACCTGCACAAGGCATCCTTGTGAAATACAGGACAGCCTAGAATCATTTTATTTTTTGGAAACTAATTGAAAATCGCTAATTACAGGTAGGCAGTGATGTTTTCATTTCTGTTCCATAGCATAGAGAGCAGACATTCCACTTTTTTTTTTTTTCCTTTCATTGTTTCGTGAGGCATCTTCCTTACATGTGGAAGTTTGTTTTTTTTAAGCACAAAATTGCCCTCAACTTGCCTTTTATTTATGAATTGCACAAGTTAATTTAAGTGTTAAACTTTACGGAATCAAACGGTTGTCTATTTTCTAACCTTCAGCCCGTTGCCTACAACCTCTAACCCCGGGCCGGGGGTCCGAGCCCTGCAGACCAGTACCTTGTCTTGTCCCTTCCCTTGGGCCCAGTGTTTCTCCCAGCAGGTATGGCTTCTTGCTTTTTAGACACTCTCACACCTCCAGCTCTGACTGCAAGAAGAAAATACAACTTATGTAGCATTATAGATGGAACTGCATGCTGGACAGAGAAGACAAAATAATACACCCCGAATAAACGTTAAGAAGACATTTTCTTTCACAAATTCACTCTATTTTTACTTCACTTATATATACGCGTGCATGAAGTTAACCAAAGAGATCCACCAAAAAGAGCAAAATGCTGTCACAGCGTACTCAAATCAGCTTCCACATGCTGTAATCAGGAAGTCAGAGAGGCTCTGGTCATTGCAACTTACATGTATCCCAGCACTGTAAGTTTATGGAACAATCAATCCATTTTAAGGACAAGATTCTATTTTAAATACAAGAAACAAAAAATTCCACAACTCCAAACGTTTTGAGTTTTGAAACAGCAAGAAAGGTTCCACAATGTGATCAAGGCACTTCAGAAGAAAGCCAGTAATGCAGATAAGAACCAGACGCACCTTACACTTGTGTCCTAACAAGTTTAATTACTCTTCATTAAGATACCTGCCAATCACAAAACCAATTAGCACTAATTAAAGTACAGATGATCTGACAGTAACGATTTAAGCTCTGAGGCTTGTCAGAAACTTCAGTTCTGAACACAGAACACACAAACCGTCTGAAACATCTTCCTGTTCACAAAGACACTGCAAGTTTTAAAGCTGCCAACAAACTCAGGCTTACAAACAACAACTCTCCAGCCATGCCAGCTGCAGCCCTACAGTGCTGGAGTTGTGCAGTACCTGGGCTTGGCTGTCCTTCCTAGCATCGTTTACGTGCACCTGACTATGCTGCTGAGCCAGCAGTAAATAAGCAGCCTACTGATCTTACAGCTGCAGATCCACCACAGACCCGGAGCGCCGTTGTTTGGGCAATCACTGCAAAATGAGACGTCTCTGAAATGGAAACCGTGTTCAATTAGCTTTTAGTAAGGAGCAGCAGGATTCTAAATGCCCTCAAGCTCCCACCTGGGGAAGCTCATCCCTGTTTCTGTTAAGCGGAAGTTCGGGGCAGGGCTTCATTAGCCGTGTTTAACAACAGTGAAAAGCCAGGATACTGCAAGGTCTCGGCACGGTCTGTTCTGCAGCTTCTTGCGATACGCTGACCGTGCTGCAACGCGACGGCACGAGGACGCGCTCGCTTTTTGGGGGAGCGTCCAAGGCCAGCAGGGAGCCCTTCCTTTCCCTTCCCTCCCCCGCCTGGGGCCGCGCAGAGCAGCGAGCAGCGCACAAACCAACGGCGCGAGAGCCAGCGGGGCGCTGCGCGGTCTGGCCGTGCGGGCAAGCGGGAACCGGGGCTCTGCCCGCCCGACGGGGAAACCGCCTTCTGCTTTTTCAAAGCAGCTGAGAGACGTTAAAAGTTTTCGTGCGGTGCTCAGATTTTTTAGTGCGCGCCTGTAAGCCGTGCAACTAAACAGCCGAGAGCTGAGCGCGAGGCGCCCGAAGTCCCCGCTGGCTTCCAAATTAACGAGCACCACAACTTTCAAAGGAGTAAGGCGAAAAAAACAACGGCAACAAAACTCGGCACGGCGCAGAAACGCTGAGCTGCACTACGCCACAACGGCACCGCGCCCGGGACGGCGCGCCCGACCCGGCCTGCACGGGCGCCGAGCAGCCGTTCCCGTCACCTGAAGGGCAGCTGAGCGCTGAGGCCAGCCGGAGAAACCGGAAAAAAAATTATCTCCCGACCCTAGAGAATTGCGTTTGGAAAAGCGGCTCCGGAAGCGCCCAGCACGTGTCAGCGCTTCCCGGGACCAGCGGGAGCGGGATGAGCCCGGCCCGGGGAGCGGCGCGGCCGAGGGGCGAACCGGGCACGCGGCTCAGCTCCGCGCTGCGCCCGCCGCCGTCCGTCCCGGGGCCGCCAGCCGCACGCGGCGGTCACAACGCCGAGGGCCGAAACGCGGTACCCGACGGAGCGGTACGGCAGCAGAGGCTTCCACCGACGCGGCCCGGTGCGTCGCGCTGGCGCGGACCTGCAGGAGCCCGGCGGGGCGGCCCTGAGGCGCGCGGCGGGACGCGCACGCGGCAGCACGGCCCGTACCTGAGGGAGCGCGGCCGCCCGGCACCGCGAGCGGCTCTCGGAGCGTCCTGCGAGCCATCGCCGGGCTCGGGGAGGCCGGGCGGGGCGGCTGCGCTGCGGTAATTACGGAGCGCGTTCAGGGAGGAAAGAACCAATCAGTGATAAAGCTGCACAGCCAAACATCGCCTCCAACGCAGCAGCGAACGGCGAGCACGCCTCGTTTCTCGAACCGCCCGAGATGCTCGGTGTGGTGTGGCTCCGTGCGAGGAGTTCCCGTCGCGGGTGGCACAAGCTGGTTTCTCACGTGTCACTTTACGTAACGCACGTAGTTAATTGTAACTTACTTCTCTTCTTAAAGAAGAGCCCGGCGCTTCGTCGCGGTGTTACCGCAGCACGGCGATCCGTCCGCTGGCAGCTCGCCGTGCGGCGCCTCGGGGGAGAAACTGCGGGAACGGAACGGAGCTGCCTTCAATGGCAGAACTCCGTAACGGCTTTTCCTGCTCCACACGGGGTTTTTGACGTGATCGGTACTGAATAACCGCCTTGTCGGTAAGATTTTTCGAGTGTTTTCTGTGATGTTTATAATCCCAGAGTTACAGTCCTTAATCCTGTTTTACACTTTGTAGAATTAGCATCATCCGTATCAATGGCCCGTGCAAAAGTAGCATCGCTCACGGTGAATGTGTGAACATAACCTTAGAATGGAGCACTGAACTGGAAGTGGACGTACCCAGTCTGTAACTGTTTGGTACATTCATTCACACTTTCGTTTTCAGTATTTAAATGTATATTTTTTAAAAAATCCGTTAAGGAATTCTTTTCTAATAAATTGCACCATAAGTGGTGCAAACGTTGTTGTGGATGAAGATCTTACGTTTTGGCATCGTCTTGAATCTGTCAGCACTGATAGTATTTTGTAGGAAGACAACGGGGCCTTAAGGCCGCTCAGCTTTGTGTGGGATGAGGGGCAGGGAGAGCAGAAGGCAATTCCTGCTCCACCCTGTGGGCTCAATGCACGCACGGTGCCGAGGGAGAATACACAGCAATATTAGAGTACAAACAGCCCTCACTGTTTTTTTGTGTTGCAATATTCCGTGGCTTAAAAATCCAGTTACAGAAGTATTACTGATGGTTCCTTGAATCATGTCGGTGTGGCCTCTGCCTGAGTCAGAGAGCAAAATCTGCACGTGTTGCGATGAGACCTCGTCACTACTGGTTGTGTGCAGTCCCTGAAGCCATAAATCTGGGTGTCAAAGAGGATTTTTTGTGTGCTGCAAACATGTTCTGCTCTGTGCCACAAAAATTAGCTGGTTTAGAGACTGCAAAATCAAACACAGAAGAAAAAATCATGTATTTTGTTGATCCCGGCTCCGGACCGTTATCCCTAAAAGCAGACCTTAATGGAGGGTAGCAGAGGAAAGTAAAACAATTTTCGTGTGCCTGGTTTTCCACGCCTGCTCGGAGCTGCCCGCCGCCGTCACTCGCCTCGCTGCCCGCTGCTCTGACGGGCGCAGCTTTCTGCAGTTAGAGCGAGTGGCCACCAGGGGGCGCGGCATCCAGCGGCGGAACGGCGCAGAGACGCAGCGCGGCTCGGATGGAGGCTGTGCGTAAGGGCGGGTGGCAGCTACACAAGTCTTGGGAAAGGACTTCTTCCTTGGGATCCTGTTTACACGTTGCTTGCGAAGCGCAGGAAGTGATTTTTCTGTTCTAACTTCATGGGGAAGCAAAAGCGTTTCGGCGTTAGGAAAGTAACGGTGTGCAGACGGGCCGGCTCTAGATGGCGGTCGCGAAGTGGAGGATTTTAGCACGCACGGGACCAGCAGGGCGCGCAAGCTGCAAACAGCTTTCACAGCCCTTCGTACCTTCCCACAGCACGGACTTTCCAAACTATGCTGCTTAGACCCCTGTTCATCGCTCGGGCGTTTTCATGCCTTTTGCTTGAGGAGAACTGCATCTCAGTCCATCTGTCCCGATGGCCGGTCAGCGCTCCTTGCAAAAGAGCTTCTGAGCTATGGCACCAAACCGACTGACGGTCAGATTTGTTAGCTGCCAGCATATCTTGTGCACTGGCTTAAAACCAGTTAGCTTTAGCAGGTAATCACTGTAGCAAAGAGAAATGCATGGCAGCCAAGTCTGCAAAAAAATACATGGAGACTTTTAACATTTTCAGTGCCATGTTCTGTTCTGTGCGGTTAGTTGAGTCGGTAGGCTTTGCTTCAAGCACGTTTTCAGATGTGGGGCATTTTCAGTCTCATTCAAATACTGTCAGAAGTTTCCTTGTTTCAAGGGGAAAGTTTGGTAAAGAACAGCTGAGAGTTGTTTTGCTTTGTGTTCTTTACAAATTTAATTGTCAAAGTGCATAACTGGTAAACAGCCAAGCAGGACAGACGTTGCAGTTGGGCTACAGCAGAATTTCCTTTCCAGCTCTTACAGTCCTGTGTGAGAAGAGGCTGCTACAGGTTAACACAGCCAAAAGTTTTTAAAATGTTCTTTCTTTGCTCCTGAGGTGGGAACGTTTAACAACATCAGCAAGGTGGGCAGATCCAAGCTGAATGGCTTCTTGGCAGTTGATGAACGGCCTTTTTCCTGTTTCACTGTTTGAGATAATAATCGTACGCAGTATTTAGAATTAGATAAATCCTCTTCAACCTCTCTGGATGAATGACAGCTTTAAATAGGATCTGTATAAATAGAAGTGCAGGATTATGTATTTTGTTCCCATGTTAAGCACTCACATATGACGAATGATTTTTGGGCAGAGGGAAAATTCTCAACAGTCAGCATTTCATGGGATGTGATGATCTCAGTTTCCTGCATCTCTACCCGTTCTGGAGGTGCACCAGCTGATTCTGGATTTACTTGATTGCCTGATTTATTTAGGACACGATGAATGAACTGTGACTTGATTATGAGCCATCTATGTGAGCCACAGATTTTTGCATTTAGTCCTAAAGGAGATCTATCTCTTCTCATAGTGCATGATTACTTGGTGCACAGGGAGATCATTCATTTCACTCTCCCAGTCAGGAGAAATGCACTCACAAACGCCTTAAGGAACCAGCTGGAAATCACCTCACCAAATACTCTGCTGCTTGTATTTTTCATGTAATCCACATGAAGGAGACTTTTACCATCAGAAATAATTGGTATTGAGATGACAGGTTCCAGTACTTCGGGTGCCCCACAGCAGTCAGCAGCGAGTGCCTGCAGTGAGGTGATCTGAAAGACTCTACTGTGTTCCAGTTTTAGACACACCTGATTAGGTTTTATGGAAGTAGCACAGCTCGGATGATTACACAAGCAAGTCTAATTATGATATAATTGCCAACTCTACTGTTAATTAAAATACCATAAAAAATCTAAGTAATCATAAACACAGGTTTGGGTTGGCAGGGACCTTTAAGGTCGTCGTGTTCCAAACCTGATGACAACTTCCCCCCAGGACTTAGAATATACTAAGGCTCGAGCTTTTTGCGTCCTTTATGGCTGGAGGTAAGCTTTTCTGAGCAGGCCTTTTTTTTTGTGAAGAACTCATGAAAAAAATCCATAAATGTATCACAGCAGAGACGAGGACACAGACTTAATTTAGGAAAAAAAAACATTTCCATGCCCATCAGCTGAAATTGGCAAAGCTCATATTGCAGACAGCATCACACAGGAATATAACTTCTTACTTGAACTCTCTAATCTCCAATTGTGCAAACTCCATTGGAGTCATTTGACTCAGCGAAGCAAAAGACTTGAGTCCTTTCATTCACTGAAGCATCAATTTCTTTTAAATGCACACTGGGCATTCTAATGCAGAAACATGGTTGGGTCTGGATGAGTTGTGAAATTCACACAATAAACCCAGCCGAATTCACTCAGAAACCCAAACGCTCTCCTGTGATAACAGGAACTGTAGGGCCAAAAGATGCTGCTGCAAGATCCTAAGACGACATTCATTACATGCTAATGATAATGACAGAGATAAACATCGCAGCAGACTGACTGCTATAAATATTTGAGCTAATTGAAGCACAAAGTCATTCTCTTGTAAGGAAGATTTCATTCTGTCCTGCAGTGATGGTGCTGGGGAGGTTGCAAATAACTCATCACCTGCTAGTGGTGCACACTGTTCTGCCCAGAGAACGTGCTCTGAGGATAACATCACAAGCCATCACAAAATCACAACTACACACAGGTTGCCAACATGGCAACACAAGCAAATGCCAGTATTATATTGCAGTGATATGGGAAATCAGTATGGAGTAAGCTGAGCAGAATATCAATGCTGCGAGGTAGAAAAGCACACTTAGGTATACAGTGTAAAATGTCCTTAGCCTCCATTAAAGGCCAAGATATTAAGAAAAAAATAAAAATAAAAATGAACAACTGCCAAAAAGGATGATTTCAAACACTTTTTTTTCCTGTAACTTTTCCTGTAATGTTTTGCAAAGCTGTCATCAGTATTTTCACAAAGTGAAACAGTCGGGATACTTTAATCAGGAAGTAACTGGATAAGCCAGCAGACGAGAAAACTGCTGGCTATGAGAACTGCCCACGACAGTGCCACAGTCCCTGCAGCAGGGTAAGGAAGAGGCTTTGTACGCTTTCCAAATAAAAGCCCACTAGAAATTAACTGTTGTAGCCAGTGTATTTTTCATGGCAACAGGATTGCTGCTCGCAGGCTCAGCCGCACGGCCCTCCTCTGAGCGCCTTAACTTTGTGCTCGGCCCATTCAGGCTCTGTCTCTCCCAGCAGCTCTCACATCCTCGCCACCGCCGCACAGCCAGGCTGTCTCACTGCAGCCCTGGGCACGGTTCTTTCTTGGTGCTGCAGCAGACATCCTGCAGCTTCTGCGCCCATCCGAGTCGCTCAGTGCTTCTCCTGGGATGTTGCCAAAACACTCATCTGTCTTTGAAGCACAGGAGAAATTTCAGAAGGCGGTGCGAGCCGCTGGCCAACCCGCATTGCCAGTGAGCGGAGCAGCTGCACGGCAGCCAGGGCACCAGACTGGGGCTGACAGCCGAGAGCCACGAGTGTGCAGGGATGGCTGACATTCCCTGACTTGTTCATAGCAGGCACTTCCTCCTCAGGAGAAGGAATCGTGGACATGTTAACTTCAGCCCTTCTTTCCCATCGTTCAGCATTTAGTCAGCATAATTGCTTCACTGAGGTCAGTGCTGCTCTTAGTTGCCCTCTGCAGTCCGTAGGGAAAGGACTAGCACAGTGCTGCTGTACTGCACGACTCAACATCTCAAGCTCTTCTAATTGTAAGCTATTCAACTCTCCGATTTTGATAAGGTTTAGTACTTCTTTCATCACATTTACAATTTAATCATTAGAAAGATGGAAATAAAGAACATTTCCCAGGGTACTACTAGCGTTTAACTTTTTAACTTCCAAATTAACATCACCCTGTCCTAAGGACATTGGTGTTTTGAGTAGTTAACTTTTATTTTTCTCACCAGAATATCAATCTGAATGTAACTCAATGAATACAGTGCATTTGAAAAGCCCCTGCCTTTCGTTTACACTCCCAGCCCTTTGGCTGGCCCAAGCACCAGCCTGCATCCTGAAGGTGAGCAAAGAAATTACATTGTGCCCTGATTTTCCCCGCTTTCATGCATTTGGTTTGAAACCATACATAAAGGGAAATTAAGCAACAAGCATACCGTGGAGATGACTGTAATCATGCAGTACCAAGACAAAGTGTGGAAATACACAGATGATGGGACCATTAAAAACCAAAGAAAACGACCATAACGAAATAGATCTGCCACATCACAGGAGATCCAAGTTGGCTGCCCGCCCACACCTTGCTGCTTTTGATCCTGATTAAAGTCTCAGCTGAGAGGTAAGAATGATTCAAAGATGTCAGCAGATTCCAAGGAAATCAGAGCAGACTGTGACCCTGTCATTATCCAGCACTAATTTAAAGCACCGTGGGACAACGCAGTACCAAAGAAATGCATCTGGCTCAGTACAGTTGTGGGTGTACCAAATGATCAACACTGATCTGCGCTCATCCTTGTAGCAAACCTTGTACACGACTCTGAAGGCAGTGAGAACTGTCACTGAACTGTCAGTGACCAAACTGTTCTTACCAGAAACAAACTCAAACCGAATTAAATGGAAACTCTTTCCTACCTTAAAAGGAGAAAACCGAAGTCCAGGAAAGAAAAGGCACCACCTGCACAGTGCTGTCCCTCGGTAACATCACGCTGCAATCAGTGGGGAGTTGGCTCTGTAACAGAGGTTAAAACCCAACTCGTTTCCTCTACTGGGCTGTTCACCCCTTTGTTTCTTTCCCCTCGTACAGCCAGGGGACAGAAGTACCCCCCAACCAAGTAAGGAGAGGTGAATTTAATTGGAGCAGTTCTGCTTACCTTTACCTGCCATCACTGCACCAACACAACGGGGGCATTTGCAGACACTGAAAACTGAAGAAATTTGCTAGGATGGGAAAGAAAAAACTAAGAACAGTACAAAGTCAACAGACTGTACAGCGTGAGGAAAGTCCATGGTTACATCATCAGTCACTTGGACTGTAAATAAATCCAAGGGAAGTGCAAACTACAGACTATATTCTCTGAAAGCAAGAAGATAGAAATTTTACTGGGGGGAACAAGGGGAGGAGTGCTGGGAAGAACATAGGATGAAGTTCCAACATACCCCAATTGCCTGTAGCCAAAGTAATTGGGGAATAAAGGGTGAGTAGGAATAACTTCATGTTTTGGTGGTTCATGCTGGCACCTCTGGAACACATGCACTGTGGAATGCTGGGACAGTGGCCAAAGCGAATCTGATGCATTTAACCTGATTGAAAAAAAAAGCAGTTGCACCTCGCATTCACAGTATTTGTTCCTGAAATTCCACACACCAAAAATAATTAAGAAAAAAAGAACAGGGACCAGCTTTCCACGGATGAGACTTTCATATTTATTGTTCTTCCATGTGCATAGAAAATGGCAGTGAAGTTTTTTGTTTGTTTTTGTATGAAATATGCAGAGAGAATGGGAATGGGAATGGGAGAGGTGCAGCTATGCTGAACTGGACTTTGTGCTTCAAAATTATGCTATTAATTGTATTTTTTTTAATTTATAACATTTTCTTGGATTTTTTTTTTTGTGTACGATGTTTCAAATCTCTTTCAAAATGACACACTGCATTACAAATGGATGGCACTTTAAACCAATGTGGCATTTCCATATTTACACCAATGAAAGAAATTTACACGACATAATAGCATACAATCTTGACATTTAGTAATATCAATAAAACAAGGGCATCCATTTTATTTTTTTCTGTACAAACTATCAGAACAAGACTTTTATTCACATAAAAAACAGGTTTAATTTGCTCTGACCTACGCACTTTCCAAATTCATTTTACTCGATTCTCAAACCTTTCATCACATCGCCCACACCCTCACCAGACTACAGAAGCTACAAGTAATAATACCTAACATCTAAACAGAGCAAAGAAGCATCCCTTCCAGATTTTCTCTCTGACGGTTCCTCACCCAAAAACACCCCCAGCAAAAACTAAAACAAAAAAACCCAAACCAAAGCCAAATGCCCTCCAAAACCCAAACCAAAAGACTTCCTCGTTTCCTCTTTTATTTCACCTTCAGATTTCATAACTGAGACATCAAATGAGGCCATTCCATTTCTTCTCAAGCACGATGAGAAATACACTGTTGGTTTTTTTTCCTTTGATGCTACACCCAGGAGTCGGGTGAACCCGGGTACTGTTCTGCTCTATAAGAAGATCGTCTGGTGGAGTAAAAGTCTACATAATTTGTGGTTGATTTCAGTCCATACTGTGTTGTGTAGTCTGAAGTAGCAGGAAAGTGAACTCGATCGTCAAAGTACGGGTCTTCATAGCTGTGTGGGGACTGCAGGTACAACCTGTATGCGTCGCAGTTTTTCCTGTTGGTATCTTCTTGACTGTAGTACAGTTGCTGATGCTGTTGACAACGTGAAAGAAAAATAAACTTTTAAAATGTAATTAAACAGAGAAAATGCTTGCTTTTAGAACTCATACACATTACACACAAAACTCTCCCTGAAGAGTTCAGTGTAGCTCTTCCAGTGACGAAACCTGCATGAAACGCCCCTAAGGCTCCAGGTAAAACTAATGCAGGAAAAACCTCTCAGCCTGTCTACAGGTCACCCACCTGCATCCACTGCAGAGCCAGTACCAATCCACAGCTGAGTTTTTAGGGCACGTGTAGAAAATACAGCACCTGAAATATCTGCCAAGTCAGAACAGCGGTCTGAGATCCAACCGTGCCAAGAACATACAAGGATGTGGGACTACAGAAAGAAAACGGCGGTAAGCTGACAACAGCTCACGTACTGCTGAGGACAGAAATGCTCAGCTTTCTGCAGAAAAGACTCTGACACTGCAAAGTGTACTTAAACTCTTTAACGTTCCACTAAAACACCGTGCGCTGAGTCGAGTCATTTCAGTATCACTCCAAAACCAAATTTCAGACTCACCTGTAGCCGCCTGTTCTGTTCTCTCGCTGGTGAGGAATAGGAACTGATGTAAATTGGGGATGTTTTGCTGGAACCTGTGAGAAAATAGGTTTTGGCATCAACTTCAGTCTATTTTTTGTCTTTGCGCTTTTATTTTATCTAGAAGAATTATGTAGCACTCCAACAATTAAGTCTGCAGACTTTATAGTTTACTGATAATATGGTCATAAGATACAAGTGAATGTTATCCCTCACCAGTAGTTAAGCAGAAACCCCAATGCTTTTTTTCCTTTCTCCATGCATGTGTGCTGCTGATAACCTTTAAAATGAGAAATTTATTTCTCCCTTTTTACTGACATTTCTTATTTTGTGACTTGAAGAAGGAAAAGCAAAATCAGGAAAGTGTGAAAGACTGGTATAGCTTTATAATAACATAACTATATAAGCATATTAAAATAATGTTTGATTATAACATATAAAGCGTATAATAAAGTAATTTTCTGCAACAGATTTTTAAACTAAAATAAGTCTTCCAAGCACCTCATTTCCCAGTGTATAAACAGATCTCTTCTTATTCATAGAATCAAAAAATGGCTTGGTTTGGAAGGGACCTCAAAGACTATCTGTTATTCTGGTGATGTTTGTAATTTTAAAGAAATCAGCAGGTAAATAAAAAACCTTTTTTTTTTTTTCCTCATGCTATGAATAAAAGTGAAAACAACATTAAAAGCAACATTTCTGCTAATGCAGCTGTCCATTTTATGATTGCACGAACTCCACATAGAAGGAATATTTACCTATTCCAGCTAGGAGGTCACCTAGCTAGTGCCTTACCAGTGTAGATGTCTTTATGAGCAATGATGTCGCCGTGGTTGTTATAATACTGCATAGGAGGTTGAGTTCTATCGTATTCAGAGCGGGGTTCTCTAATTCCTAATAAAGCCGGTGATGAAGACGTGCTGCCGACTGATGCAAAAAGAAAGGCTGTTATTGCACAGGCTGATCATCTTTCTCAAACCCGACCTTCTCTCTTCTCTCCTTATTCTTTCCTTCTCCAAGGATCAGCAAACGAGATGCGCAAACTCATGGGTAATGGCCAAAATTAGTGCACAGCCTTTCCTGTACAAAGGGCTGCAATGATGAGAGCTATCACCAACGCACCATGAGATTGCCACTGATACTGTTACAACCAGTCACCACTCCATAATGATTCGAAATAAGAGACCTTACCCATTTCATTGTTAAAGTTTATGACTGTATTTAGGTTATGCTTAAATAGAATTTTCAAGTCCACCAGGTCACCCAGGACAGGTCAGAAAACATTACACTCTGCCTGGCTGAAGTCACCCATGCACAGGCTTGTACTATTTTCCTTTCATTATCACACAGAAGTGAATCTTGGCCACTTGGTCAGCTCCTGTTGGCTGACAGCCATCTCAAAACAATACAATGTAATCCATTGCTTTTATTACAGTCAACAATGCAGAAAGTTTATACAACTACCTCTTTTCTTTTTCACAGATAACTGTTTTTCTTCTTCCAATAGTTGTGTCCTTTATATCATATTCACAATTTCGGGTTTGAGCTAAGAATAGCTTAATTACTGGTATTTTCCTAGCATGCCCAAGGCTAAAAAAGCTAAACTGGGGGAGCGTCATCTGAAAGCGGTCAACTTAATGCGTGCACTGAGTGACCCTAACGAAGAACAACTGCTACAGACCAGGTATAAACGTTCTACCACACCTGCTGTGTGTGCTGCAACCTGCAGGGCTGTTCCCACAGTACTCTGCAGATAATTTTTATGCACTGAGCTTCCATTTTAATAGTTTAAGCTTGGTCATGCTCTGGAACAGAAAAACGGGCACTTCCTGTTAGTTTCTGCTCAGTGCTCTTTGAAGTCCAACAGCCTCAGAATATTATGTTAGAAATTCCCGTCTTATTTCCTACCTGCAGCTCACAGAACTGGAGCACCACAGTCATTCTGCTAGCATTTCTTAGGAGAGCTTCAGGGAAAGCTCGTAGTTCCCAGAGCCTGAGCAGAATTTGCTTCAGTGTCACTGCTTCTATTGAGAACGTATTTTTGGTTCTGCCTGTAGATATGTGGCCTAAACAGTCCACAAATTCAAGGTGCAGTTTTGATACCAGTATGTGCAACTTAGCAACTAGATCTAAGAGTACATAGCAACTGCCTTTGGTACCATGTGGTAGGAGAGAGAAAAAGAGATGGTTGTTCAGGACAATCTCTCAGGATCCCAAAGGACTGGGAGAAAACCAGACATGTAACTGACCAAAAAGATCAGGACAACAAAATGCTCTAGAACTGAAGACTGTAGTCTGCTGTTTATTGACACCAGATGAAGAAATCAGTCCTGTGTATTGAATGGTGGTGGCTGGGAGGAACTCTGGGCAGGAAGGATGTGCTGTCTTTCCCCAGATCACTACAGGATATGGTTGACAGCAAAATAAATCCCAGCCTGAGTCCCTCAGTCACCTATTTCACAAAGTAGTGTGAGTGTTGTTCCTTTTATTTATGTAAGTAATTAATCAACTGTATTGTAGGAGCCGGTAAATTATTTTAGCAAATGGCAAATGTATTTTTCTCAGTAGTAAGAGAGATCTACTCACATAAAAATAGAAGGGCAAATTGGATGAAATAAAACTCTAAATTCAGAGGATACAAAATCCACTGAATGCCTTGCATGGCAGTTCTGTCACAAAGATCTAGATCGTACTCCTGGGATGTTAAAGGAACAAAAGGGAGCTTTTTGCAACAATGAGGAGTCAGAAGAGTAAGATGTGTTGCATTTGTTTTGCTCATTATAATGGAACAAAAACAGGTCCCTCACTAGTGGGTTTGCTCTGTGTGCTTTTAAGTAAGAGGCCTGACCTACAGTGCCATGCAGCTGAAAAGCAGTGATTTTGTAGAGGGAAACAGTGACGAAGTCCAGATATCCACGCAGCGTGCACTGAGGATTTCACTCAGGACTACATCTAACCTGGTCCCTCGGCTGCATGCCCGCTATCAGCTGGGGTCTACTGGTGTTCTGGAAGCACACCACCACCATCTGACACAATGTGGGGTCTGAAACTCGCCAGCAGTATCAGACATGGTCACACACAGCACTCGTGAAGCACCTGTGCACTGCTGTTCGTAGGGTTAAATACAGAGAAAACACAGCAGGGCCTCTATGCTTTAGAATGCCAAGTCAACCCAAAGGCTGTTTGAGTTAATGAGATACAAGGTATCCCTTCAATAGATCTCTGTATGTGTCTGCACTGACCTGACTGCATGACCGGTGACATCTGCTGATTGGCTGTTGATAGAGAGGGATGGGATTTGAATCTCTCACGTTCAAGCGTCGATACTGGTGTAATGAAGTGACTCTGATTCCATCCATCCTGAGGAGTGGTAAAAAGCAAAGAACATAAATTATTGCTTCACCTTAGCTTAAGAGTTTTTATACAACCATTTTCCAGTGTAAGCTAATTTTGCAGTCTACCTTCTTATAAATGCTGCGAAGGTCTCGATACTGCCATAACGTGTTGAGTACCTGAGCAGCTGCCTTGACAACCTTCAGTGAAGATCTAAGGAAATAAAAAACATTGCATTAGTAGAAAGCATTACCTCCACTAAAGCAGAATGGTGTTCTGGAGTGCTGGAATAGCCTAAATCTTGCAGCTGTGAAGAAAGCCAGCTCTTAGTGCTGCCTGCAGTACAGCACTGTCAGCAGGGTCAACAAAGGCTGTGTACACTGACATGACAGTTACTTCCCTCTTCAGCCTAGAAATTCTCTCTCCAGCTCACCCAAGTGAGGAATACAGGTGGTCATCATACACAAGGACAAAACTTTGTGATAAGAAACATCGTTTAGTACATTTCACAAAACGGAGACTATATGCTTTAAAATTTTATACAGCGTTCCGAGCAGTAGAAAAATAGCAAATTACAGGGAGTTGGTACTGAATGCGTCCCAACATCCTCCGAGTAGGACTCGGTTCTCCAGCCCGTGCTGTGCTACCACAGGAGTGGTTTGCTCAGTAAGACTTTTTCCATTCCCAAGAGCAAGGTGAGGGAATTGCTCTGCCTGTTATGAAGAACAGTCATGTCATCGTGCCTGCTGTTGGTACTGAAGAAGGGATTTGAAATTAAATTCCACAGCACATCTGTGTCAAACACGTGCCTTCTCCTGCCAGCGTAAAGATTCATCCAAACACACTTTCTGAAAGAAAAACATGACTGAAAAAGCTGAAAAAAATTGCAGTTCATAGTGTCAGTCAATGAGCAGCCACTTCTAAGCTGTTCAAAGATTTTCAGTCACAGAATCATGTAGGTCAGAAAAGACCCTCGTAACAACCACGAATCTCAACCATCAGCTCCATACACCTCCCCTACCACACGTCCCCTGGCTCTGCATCCCTGGCTCTTGCACACCTCCATGATGGGGACTGACTGTCACCCAGGGAAGCCCATCCCAATGCCTGACCGCCTCCCTGTGAAAAAATTCCTCTTAACTGCCAACCTCAACCTCTCATAGCATAACTTGGGGTCATTTCCTCCAGATCTCTTCTATGTACCTGTTCTCCTATTGTTGTAAGAGCAACTTTCCACATAATCCCAACAGAACAACAAAGTTATAGTCACAGGTGACACCTTGAACATACAAACTATCATAAATCACAGATACACAAAATACAGTCCACAGTTTCTTTTCAGACAGATGTTGATAACAATGCTGTGCATTTAATTTGCACTTCTGCACAGCTGCAGATCCTCTCCTCCCCACTGCTACGTGATCAAATAGTGGGAACAGAACCCGGGGCTGACTGGATATTCAGCTTTCTGCTGGCCACAGAAGGGAGATCCAAGATTTTCTACTTTATACAAGAGTCCTGCCAGCACGAGATCCATCAGATATGCTGAGCAGGTTAAAGCAGAGATCCTGATCAGAGCTACACGGAGTGCCTGAGGCTGGCTTGGTGCTGGCACTGCATGACTCAGACACTTCAGCATTCCCATGATGTGATGCTCTGCTACCCACCTATTTTTCTGAAGGGTTTCAGTGCTACTGCCCACGGTGCCCTATGAAGCCCTAGCACACCAGGTGGCACAGACAGACCTGCAGCTGTCTGCAGACAGCCAGAACCCATCAACAAACACTCGCAGTCCTATTCCAGACAATCCCACTGCCAAGGTTACTGTTTGGTAGGGCAGATTTTCCTCACAGCCTAACAAGTGGCCATGCTGGATATAATTAATAGTTACTGAGATATCCTGATGAAGGTGCTAACATGTTCTCATTTCAAAAAGCTCTAAATACTCCATTAATGTTGTAGGTGTTTAAAAGATAAGTTTTTAAATACTCTTTTCCCTGAATAGACCCCATTAACTGCACCTGTAATAGTCTCCAAAAGCTGTAAGGAATACACTGTAAAAGAATGGCAGGTACCAACTGCCTCTTCTGTTCCAGTGTGACTCAGACTTGGTAGCTACTCAGATCAGGACAGTAAAAAAAACCAACTGATTTTCACAAATTTCTTTTTATTTTGAAACTCCCCCTCCCCGTGGTTACCTGCATTCTTACACATTTGGAATGAAATAAACAGATGACGTATGACATTTGTTGCCTACTTGCCTGTCACCTCTTCCTTTCGTTATGTTCACCAGCTTTTCTATCCCCCCGGTATCAGCGAGGGCTTTGGCGTTTTCCATGTTTTTGCTGGTGACCTCATGCAGCGCGCAGCAGATTGCTGCTACAGTCTCATCAGACAATATGCTTGGGCCATTGCCTCCTGGCAGTCGATTCACCAGATCTCGCATAGCATATTTGCCTGTAACAACCCATCAACAGAACCAAGTCAGAACGTATGTTCTGGTACTTCAGATTTGAAATCCTAAGACTTAACAATAAACTGCATTTCAAAGCAGTCAAATGGAACACCAGATCCAACCCATGGAAGAACTCCAAGACTTCACACTTTATACCGTAAGTGAGAGTAGAGATCACTTTTGTCTTCTCCCTTCTCTCCTGGCTTAAAAACCATGAGAAGTAACCTGCATTTTGGTATTAAAACTGGAGCATTTGGAAACAGAGATTATTTGGAGAAAGCAGAATTGTTCAAGAGAAAACATTACATTATTTCATGTGATTTGAGGAGCTGTGCACATTCCTCAGCTTCATTTATGGGGGGGCTAAAGAAATCCTTACAGCCATGTGGGCCTTTTTCCTTCTGACATTCTGTTCACCCTGTTTGTCAGCCACAAGAGATCAGATCTCAGCTCCTTCAGTTTCAGTTACTGACAGGGATAGTCACAGTGCAAACAAAGGAAATCAAGTAAAGCTGAAGTGTTCCTTATTTTCTTTTCCTGTTTAGATCCTGTTGATAATTAAATGATTATTAATTGATTTTAGTGAAGACTTGTGTTTGTACGCCACGGTGCTTGATGAAGAAGCCTGTCTCAAAGCCCTTCACTGTCTAATTGCATAATGTTTCTGGGGAAAAATTTTATCCAAAAATAAATTCTGCACACCAAAGCAACTTCTTTTCAAACACAGTGGAAAGTTCCCACCAACAAGGCTGTACACAGTACTACTCTGTCACTGCCAATGTTTTGGCAAGCTCAGCAACACAGGTTTCCACATAGCATCTTATACTGCTATTTGTTAGAGTACCCATTCTTTTAAATAACCTTTTCCCCCCCAGAGATTCAATCACTGAGAGCTCTGCACCAACAAATGCCAATAAAGTTGTATAAAACAGGGCACTGGCACGGGCTAGGTTCTGACTCACTTTGTGTCTCAGAATATTTTATGCCTACAAAGCCAATAACTCTTTGATTGCTAAAGCTTTGACAGAGAGAGCACAGGTGGAGGGATGTTCCTAACTGACAAGTTCTGCTGTGAGGGGAAGGAAAAGTTCTGAAAATAGATTATCACAGAGTATTGCCTGTATATGGCTGATGCAATGGAACCTAAGTACATGTTCTTCTCCTAATCTTTTATGGATATAATACCTGCTCTGCATGCAAACATGTTCTGAACATCCCAGATGGTAAAGCTCCAGAAATACGTAATTTTCAACTGCATTTATTTTTTTGAGAATAACTATCTCTTATCTGTATAGTAACTATTGCATGCTTACCCCATTAGCCTACAATATAGAAAATTCCTGTTAGAAAAATCAAACATCTTTACATCTTCCCATGAGTTAGCAGGCTCCTTTGGGCCGCAGGAGCCAGGCATGGTCAACACTTGCCATAGTAGACAGATTCCTAACCAAGGCAGGAGAAGTTTTTACTTTTGTTTTCAAAGGGTAGATGGGAAAGGCATAGATGAGAGCTTTAAACGTTAAATATTAAAACTGTCAGAAGAAAACCATTAAGTTCTAGCAAACATCCTCACTGATTACTTAATTCAGCAAAGGCATATATACACTGCTCTACATCTGGGTTTTGGTGGAAATATTTCACTAGCAGAGGATTGTCCCCCTCTCTCCCTCTCCAGCACTATTAAAGCATCTACTGGTGCTCTGGCAGCAGTGCTGTCCTGTTCTCTTAGTACTCATGAGGGACCCTGAAGCCCTCTCAGCTGGTTACCATTTATTAGCTCCAAGGAAGCAGAGTTGTGTTTTCCATCATATTTTGTACTGACAGTTTCCTGGCCAGTTCATTTGAGGTCACTTCAGCCCATTGTGAAGAGACAGGCATGCAAGATGGCTAAAGGCAAACCAAAAGAACGGTATTACTGTGGAAAGCTCCTGTTGTCAGAAAGATTAATTTCTGGGGCACAAGTGATGTGATACAGTAAAATCAAGTATGCTGTTTCCATTGGTAGAATCTCCCCTTGTACTCTTTCAATATTAGGTCAGACTTATCCTCCATTCTCACAGCTCTGGACTCACCAATAAGCTCCTTATTCCGAACATCTAACGCCATGTTCCTTAAGGCGGTTGCCACAGATGAAACGACTCGATCGTTGTCCATCCTCAGGAGTTCCACAAGGATGGGCAGTCCTTTTTCTTTCCTTACAGCAGCTCGAATGTATGCTGCAAACTGTAACAGAGCTCCCAGTTACCTGCAGATCTACTGCGACATTCTGACTGAAATTGTCTCTTATTAGATGATAATTCTTAAGCATTTTAAGGACATCTTTACATTTTCCATGTATGTTAACAGTTAAATGCTTCCCTTTATCATTATGAAAAAGGGCTGACTCTGCTCTTTTTCACTCATTCCTGCTATGGCACAACATTTTAAGAAATGATCTAACAGACAAAACGTCCTAATAGATGACAAATTACTGAAGAAGGAGAAGTACTTTTCTTAAAAAGGGCCAACTTTAAAACAGGCATAAAATTAAGCAGCCTTGTCTGGTTTTCTACAGCAAAGAAAGCAATTAGCATTTTCTCCATCTCTGTGACAAATACATAACATTAATGAAATATTCTCACCTAGTGCCATTGTAAAACATTGTGTGCAAGAGCCATAAGCAGCAATACATGGAAATAAAAATGATAAGAGCAAATACAACTTTTTAAAACTCGTAACTAATATACCACATACCACAGTGCTGATGTTATGAAGTGTTATTACTGCCTACACATTTTGACTGCACAGTTTCCAGACTGCTCTTCCTGCCTACCATCTTTGACACTGCCTTTCATGGCAGAAATAACAGCTTCATAGCACATAAGATCTGATGCCACACTCTACAAAGAAACAGGAGGAAGAGCAGGAATTCAGGTACCTTCCAGTTGCCAGCAGAAAGATTCTGGAGAGATCCTGCAGAGCCCTCGAGAGTGGCTGGATTGGAGCTTTCTGCTAGAAGCGTTAGGTACGGCTTTACCACCGATGGGTGCCACAGCATTTCTACCCCCTTAGGAGACTTGGAAAATCCGGGTATAGGGCCAACTCCATCCCACTGAGAAATGAATACGTATTTGTAAGTACGGTAAGCCTCTGTATTTTCATTCAATGTATGGCACCTTTCTTCAAGTTTCGTTCATCGTTAGCTAAGCATTTTAAACATTTGTAATCAAAGAAAAAAGGCAAACCTGGTCCTCCTGTGAAGTTTTTTTTTTCTTCTTCTTTTTCTTCCCCCAGCAGCTTGGCTCGGAGTCTTTGCTCGGTGACTCCTTTCCCAACAAGTCGTCCAGTTCATTGATGCCCAGCAGACGTGCCTGAGGCACCTCCAGCTCCAAGCGGTAGGAAAGGTTTCTCAGGGTGCACACGCAGTTCTCCACTGTCTGAAACCAAATTGTAAAGACATCACGTAACTTGTTGCTTTCTCATGTAGTGATGAAACACACCAAACAGATTAAGCACAGACGAAAAGGTATCCTAAAGCGCAAGCACCACATTCTAATTCTGTGCCTTGGACATTATTACACTTGTTTCTTTGGGAAAACTGCAATCTCTCTCCTGATATCACCAAACATGAAAATATTTACAATAATCTTCCCTACTATACTGGTTTTAGTAACCTGCAAATGAAAAGCATGAGAGCTTATTATTAAATGAATGAATGCTTGGCAGAAGTGAATAGTCCAGGACAAATTACGACTGCATTACGGGACAGAATTTGATTGTGCATCAGTGACCTGGGGCTGAGAGACGATCCGCTGAGTTAAAAGCATCGCAGTGAGAAACTGCACTACACAAACCCCAAGAGATCAGATCAGACACAGAGGTTAGCATTAGAAATCCCTCAGATGAACCGAGCACACACCTTGCTGTCATAATCCGATGTGTTCACACAGGTGTGGATCACATAGAGCAGTGAATCAACCAGCCCTTCGCAGGACCTCATCTGCTTCCGGGCTTCTTCCCCTGCAGAGCTCAGATTCCTAAACAGTCAAAATGAGAAACGAATGCGGTGCACCCACAGACAGACAGACATCATTTATCAGACAGTTTGCAGATGACTTTTTTATTTTTTTTTAAAACAAGCAAAACCCCAACAGAATAATAATAATAGCTGACTTAGAGAAGTAAAAAGCAAACATCCCATTTGGTGCAGCAACCCCCCTCCCAACTTTCATAAGAGATGAATAAGATTCAAATGATAATTCCAAGGTAGAACTGACTCAAGAACAAAACAAGCCATAAAGAGAATGCCTTTCTCACAGACTTCTTCCACACAAGCTGTCTCTGTCGCAGTAGCACAAAAATACAGCATGTATGCTGTAGGATAGGTGTTGGGCTCGTCTCTGTTAAAATACCCTTTGCTGCCTCGTCGTAAGCCTGGATTCATTCAGTGCTGTGTTGTATGGTGCAATGCCACTGACATTTGTAATATGCATACATAGAAGTATAAACGAGGGTGTGGGGAAAGGAACAGGCTGCACTGTGCTTCAGAGTAAGCAGCAAAGGGTATGCAGACAATTAGTTGCCTCTGAGGCAACCACCCTGCAAATCCTGACATGCATGTGGTGAGTGTGTGTGCTCTGAGACCAGACTGCTGCTAAGTCTGCATGCTGACCATGAAGGTGCACGTTCTCTAGGTGCTATACTAGCACTGAATGTTCCAACAACAGTGTGAACCTTGCCGTGAAAAATAACCCAATAAATAAAAAATAGCAGTATGTGAAAATATCTGGAGTATAGAAGGGTTACCAGAAAATAGAAAGCAGTTTCAGTGTATCTATTGAAAAACAGTGGTCTTACTGTGTTGCTTAATGGAAAAGTTTGAAAAGTAATAAATTGAAGTGATAAAGGAATGTACAAATGAACAGAAATAGCTCATATGCTGCCCTGGGTCTTTGATTTCTCTTTTCAGATGTTTTAGTTTCATATTTTATTATTCAGATGAGTACTTTTCTTCTTATTGCTGTTTGAGAAATCCACAAAGGGAATAGTCAAACATTTCTTTACTTGTATATATAGAAAATGTTTGTAAACACATTCCTAGGAAATAATCACTAGAGACACATAAAACTCACGAGCCATAAACACAGTGCAAAACCAGCAGTATTTCAGATGGGAAAAATACAACGATCAGTTCCACTTCATACAAAAGCCAGCCAAAATTTAACTACTAGCCATTATAATTAACACCTCTTGGTGACTTTGTACTTTTCATATTCTCTTAATACAGAAAAAAAATAAATGAAAGCTGTCCAAACGATAGAATTAAATGGAACGCAACAGCAATTTTGCCTTAAAGATTAAAGGTAAGGAGGACCTGGTGGGAAGCAGGGCCTTTGTGTACCATGGGGTGCTGTAGAACAGGAGGTTACCTCAGGCATCCCGTCGTGTTGCGCAGAACCAGGGAAGTCTGAAATTTAATTTTATGATCATCATCAAAGGAGGCACTGTTCCACCCGGAGTGTGGCACTATCACAGTGTTTGTCAGCGTTGACAAAGCGTCTCTAATGATTGTCATCTTCACCGCATCACATGAAGACAAGTTCCAGAGCACCCCTTAAGAAAAGATTTCCATTGTGGTCGCTTGAGGTAACAGACATGCAGCAATACTGGCTACTTAACAGACCTTGCTTTTAACAAGAGAAAGATAATTTGCCTATGCATTTAGTTTGAGTAACAGTCCATAAATAGTCAGCAAAGCTGCCATAAAAGGATTTGCTTCACCCTGATGTAACATTTTCTCCTATTCAAGTCGATGTATTTGGCATCCCCCATCCTGGCTGACTGTCCAGGCTGCAATCTCTTCGATGAAGGAGCAGGAAGGTGAGAGGACAGCCCCCCCAGAGAGCACTAACAGAGCAGCAGCTGATCCTTCCACAGTGCTGGGAAGGAAAGCAAGCATATTCATGAACAAATATTCTTCTCTTTTACTTAAGGAAAGAAACCCAGCTGAAACATATGCTGACAGGAAATGTTCCTTCCCCTTTCCTAAGGTATAGCTCATTCTACTGCCTGACAGGTATGCAATACTCAACAGATCCAGTTTCTTCTAAAGGAAACAGAGCTCCTTCATCAATTAGAACTTTAAGTCATTTATTCTTTCTGTCTGCAACAAGTGCCAGACTCACGGCCTATAAGCTAAATGCAGTGCCTCACAATCCAGAGCTGTGGGTGAGCACACAGGTGCTTGCCATGACTGTTCTAGTACAGTCTGGACACTGAGAGCCTTGTAGAAGATGCGTATTTCCAACTATTAACCTAAACTGTAAAATGCACATACACAGTTTGCCTTCGTCTTTTGAATTCTGCAGGATCTTAAAACTGTACACAGCAGCTGATAAAAAAAAAAAAAAGGTGCCTGTAATAAAAGTTAGGCTAGGAGTAAAAGAAATGTTGACTTGAGCCCTGGCTGTGATTGTAGGAGCATCACACTGGGGCAAAATTTACTTTGGAACTTTGGGGTAGTAACCTCAGGATTCACTTCTCCCCATGAATCTGTACTTCTATGCTAATGCTTTTAACTATTAGTAATCAAAATACGTGGTTTTGTATTGACAAAATACTAATGCACAAATAAAAATCCAGCTAATATACTCAATTCCAGCCACTTATCAATTATTTCTAGGTCTCATCCACATCAGAAGCATTATCTATGCTATAGTTCTGCACTGGTCTCTATCCAAAACATACCTGTTACGAGCTCTTTTATTTCTGCATCAACAGATTTTCTTAACAATCGTAGAAGTGCAGGGATCCCACCAACGTTCTTCATTGCTATTTTGTTTTCATCTGTAGACTTTCCATACACAAGGTTTCTCAGTGCACCACATGCATTCTTCTGAACCTCGGGGACTCTGTGATCCAGGAGATCCACCAGGTGTTTGATCCCTCCCAGCCGGCACACCTGGGAAACAGGACAGGAGTATCAGCGCCTGCTGCTTTCATGCATTTCACTCTATGGTTTTAAAAGGCTTTTATTTTTAAAGGCAGGATATTCTACTATTCTTCTATTTTAAGATTAACATTATTTTGAGTTAAAAATCCACATCAGAAGGCTAATTTTTTTACATGAGTTATTTGCAGTATTAGATAGGTCTGTTATAACCTGGCACTATTTTAGCATTGTACAGTAAATTTATGCCATACCATCCACAGAATATACTGAAGTTGGCATATGAAAACCCCCACACCTGCAGCTGCTGAACTGCTGCTGCCCCAGAAGGAAATCCCAGGCAGAAGAAATACAAGAACTCCTTTTCTTACCCAGGAAGTGGTTCTGGGCCAAGCATTCAGCTCCAAGTGAAACTGCAGTCCTGGGGGTTCTCTACTTCAGCACAGGACCACATTTAAAGAGGCCCTTTTTCTATTCTAAGTGACACATCCATTAGCTTGGCAAGACACAAGGACATTTGAAATACACTGATATGTACCAGCTTCCATGAATTTTTGACTCTAAAGTTCACTTTAATTGGCCACAGCACAAGGTGAATAAAACAACACTTTAATGGAAACAGAACTGAAGTTTAGCCAAATCCATTAAAATTGATGCTCTGAAAACCAGCCCCCTCTCTATTACATTCTTGGAAATTGGCACTGGGTATCGTAATGATGAATAGCTTCATCTGTCCCTAGCAGCAGACAGATTGAAGAGGCTTCGAAAACAAACCCAACACCCAACCTGAAGGTCCCGCAGGCTGTTTTTGCCTGTCGAATCACACCCAAAGTAGATTAAAAGAAAAGACTGATGACGTGTACATTTTTTCTAGACCTCTGTTCAAAAAGTTTATTCTTCAAAATGAAAGTGTATTGTTTCAAAAGGAAACAGTTCCACACCTAGTATCTACCACGTATGTTATAAAACCCAGACATACAAAGCTTGGCGTTGATCAGCCACGTGAAGCTGCTGCTGCTCCAAAAGGAGCCCTTAGCTGAGGGCACCAGTGGCCTTCAAGTCCCAGGTGATTCCTCTGGCCACATCTGTAGCTACCATGGGTCTGAAGCCCCATGAGCACTGGGCTATAGTTTATTTATGTCATACAAAGTAAATGCAGGAGGCTGGTAGAAACAAATATTTTTAAGGTGCTATTTCCTTTTAATGCTAATAATTTTTATGCTGTTGAAGAACAGAAGCAAGAAATAACTATCATTTCCACTTAGAATCACAGAGTGGTTTGGGTTGGAAGGACCTCTAAGATCATCTCGTTCCAACCCCCTGCTACAGGACGGAACACCTCCCTATAGACCAGGCTGCTCACAGCCCCATCCAGCCTGGCCTTGAGTGCTTCCAGGGAGGGAACATCCACAGCCTCACTGGGCAGCCTGTTCTGTGTCTCACCATTCTCACAGTGAAGAATTTCTTCCTAATATCTAGAATAAATCTACCCTCTTCCAGTTTAAAACCATTTCCCCTTGTCCTGTCACTACCCACCCTGTATAAAGGTGCCCCTTTTATAGAAGTCCCTCCTCAGCTTCCCTGCAGGCCCTTCAGGTACTGGAAGGCTGCTATGAAGTCCCCCCAGGAGCCTTCTCCCCTCCCAGCTCACAGGAGAGGTGCCCCAGCCCTCTGATCAGCTTCGTGGCCCTCCTCTGGGCCTGCTTAATCTCTCTTAGTACGTTTGAGTCGCTGCTGTGCTGACACACCGTTACACACACATCCATAACTCCCATGCAAGTTCCAAGTGACACAACAGATGCACCATTTTTCCAGGATGAGATGCAGTTTTTGTGCATATAATTCAAGATGAAACTGGAGTTAAAAAACCATTCCTGAGAATTTTGTTTTACTGAGTCATTAAATATATTTAAATGTAGCAGCTGTTGCTTCTCTGAACAGCAACTCCATTCATAAATTAAACCCCAAACAAACAAAACCAAAACAAACCAACTGAAAGCCACTCACAAAATGGTACATTATTGAACCAACAGAGTACCATGGAATACATTTATTAAAAAAACTAATTCAGGCAGATATTCATTAGATCAGAGTATAATTTATTAATTCTGAGCATTTTCATAGTTAATTTAAATTATTTTTTTTTTCCTCTTATGCTTACCTTCATGTTTCAGCATGAAACATGTGCAGGCATTTAGTTTGTTTTGCAAATGCTTTTAATATTTGTCTAGTCTGGAAAACTTATCTGGTCTTCATCACAACAATAAAATAATAAATCTAAATAATTAACAAAAATACGAAGTTGATGCAATCTTCAAAGAAAGCTTTACAGACCTTGGCAATAAATTAATCATGATTCTTTCCTATCATAAATAACACTGGCTGCTGGCCTCTGCTTTGAGGGGAACGTTCTCTGAATGGTACCATACAGCTACAGTACTTGGTACTCAACCTGCTAGCAAAGCATGCCAGATACCAAATAGCTGCAGTGCTAAGTAGGGTAAACAACTGAGATGCTACTTCAGATACAATGGGGAAGTTAATATCACACTCAGTGCTTAAATGTGTCATGTTGCTGTTCTGTTTGTGCTTTTTTGAGAAAAAATAAAGCAGACATTTTATAATTTCCCAAACGAGTCCTATAACAATGAAAATAAAAAGGGAACAAACAAGATCTTACAGAATAACATACACAGATAAATAACATCCCAAGAACTCCTACGTAAGCAGTCCCACCTCTTAAAAAATGGCAAGACTGCCTATGAGCCTGCCTACATCTTCTGATCGCTGCCATCTTTAGCAAAGATCGAAACTACCACCACTGAGCAACAGCGAGTTGTGCTAGGTTAGCTTCTTGCAGAACTTACATCAACACTTCATTTACATGATATTTATTATGAAAATAACAAATAAAACCCACATATGAATGAAAAAGCAAATTCCTTTAGAATTTGTCTACAGACATCAACAGGTTCCATGAACACCGGTGTCAAGAAATGTACTCCATGTTTCTGTTGGATTACACTACCCAACATTAGATTTATCCACATCACTTCCAGCTGCTATGCTGGAAAGATGTGTGTGTATTTGTCTGCAATTCCACGCATCTGAACACAAGTGTACTTCAATACGAATGTACACTTAGTGCAAACAGAAACACACAAGCTCCAGAATATGGTGTTGCAACAAGAAAGGAAAACAAAGACCGGAGCTCCAGTTGCTCTTTTAGTTTATAGCTTCCCCGGATCAGAAATACTCTCACTACAGTACCTCTGTTTTCACTTTGTTGTCTCCGAAGCACAAATGCTGAAGGTAGGCGGCTGCGTTCGCCTGGACCGATGGGAACTGGTGTTGGAGCATGTGAATGACTTCAGGCAGTTCTGGATCTCTCCAAGCAAACTCCCTTCATTGGACGAACACATTGAAGGAAAGGCATTAGTGACAAATGTACATTTATTTACTAAGTAAAACTAGTAGAGTATCTTAAGTGCTGTAAATAACTTGTTTTTGTTTTGGAGTATTGAGAGTAGGAGGAAAACCAACTACATTAGAATAACTATGCCACATCAGCTTCTAGTCTTCTTCGTGGAAAAGGACCCTTCGTCTTCTGTTCTCTTGAGTTAGTTTGGTTGTTGAAAACACAGATATACATATTAAAACTATACCAACTAAAACACTGCAACTTATATAAATGTCTGTCAGCTGAAATATATAGTGCAAGATGCACGCTGAACGTTGGCACTTAAGTGTGTATCCTTAAGCAATATCTTTTCCTCAGCGTTCAGTGTTCTTATTTGAAGGCAACTGTACTTGAACAAAAGCTGTGCAGTCTCAAGATTTCATCATCAGATGCAGTAAATTTGAAAGACTTGAGTTAATCAGGGATACTAAACTTGAAATAACTTTAATCAAGCTTTATCAAACGCAGCAGTTTTGTGTAGTCAAATCCTGGAGAAGTCATTAAGCATACTTAAGCCCAATTCCCAGATGAAAAATTACCATTACCATTTGTTGTTGGGCCATTTTCTTCTTTTTGTAAAGGAATGGTTAAGGAAAAAAAGTAGCAGCATTTAAGTTTTTCTATTCTCAAAACCCTAAGGAAGTGATGTGCTAAGAAGAGTACTGAATAGCTATTCAAAGGCTAATGCAGCCTGTCCTGTCAGATCACCCCAGAATCCACTCATCAGAAAAGGTAAGTTTGGTTACTCATCTGGTTTGAGTCACTCCACAACTACTTCGAGATTTATTCCTCCCTAACAACAGTAGAAAAGAATAATTCAGCTGAAGGGGACCTTCAGAGGTCATCTGGCCCAACTGCCCGATCGCTTTTGGCTAACCAAACATTAGCAGCGCATTACCCAGGGCGTTACCTAAATGCATCTTCAATACTGACAAGCACAGAGCGTGGGCCACCTCAATCTGCTCCAGAGGGTGACCATCCCTATGGCAACGATACGAAGACTTCTCTCACAAACACAGTAAATATCATCTTATGATAAAGAATGTTTGGTTCTCGAAACACAAGTGGACTTGCCTGGGGTCTTTTTGAATGCTATCTATGGATGGAGATCGTGTGGTCCCATCGTCGGCGGGCGCTGCGTGCTGCAGCCTGTTATAGCCAGACTCTGACAGTCGGTACTGCATTGACCTGTAGGGTTCCGCATAGGTAGCAGTTGTGTTCAGAGCATAATTATTTCTTTGGTATGTGAGTGTGCTACGCTGACTGGATGATCTTTGCAGATTTCCAACTCCTAGTATAAAATTAGTATTAAAACAAACCAGGTAACAAATGTCTATTGAAGAGAAGAGACAATACAAAGTTAAAAGTGTAAGCCAAAAAATCAGTCTAAAAAAGGTGCATAGTGCTCAACGTTGAAAGCTGCCGCCAGTTATAAGGGAACAGTTACTCAACATCCCAGAGAAGGCAGAGAGGCTGGCTGCAGAAATATAGCTTTGGTGGAATCAGGCCTATGCCCCAGCTTGCCTGAGCATTTAAAGAAAGATATGCATCTTGTGCCATTAAGGAGAAATTAGGATGCAAAATGTTTTAAGGTGTGTAATAAAATTCAATTACCAACAGTAACTTCAATTTGCCAACAGTACTAAAAAGAAAAAGGAAAAAGAATTAAACAAAAGTTTACGTAGTTCACATTCTGTTTTACTTTTCACAATTACTTGTACATTTTCCCTGAATAAGAGCTAGTGAGGGCATGATTTCAAAGTATTAAGCTAATGGTTTCAAAGCCAGGAACATGTATGTAGCTTCCTGACTTAGCAGAACTGTTGTGATAGCTTCTGTTCTTCCAAAGTAACTAATATCAGGTGGACAAGGAAACAGAGAATTCAAATTGCTAGTTATATCTAGTGGAAATACTGGCGTATCTACCGTATGCTGTGGAAGAGAGGATAACTGCAAAAGCCATTGCCTCCTTGAGTATCCAGTGCTCTCTGTATTTTGTATTTTGTATATATGAAATGCTCTAAGAAGCAGTTTTCAGATATAGAGATGTAAGACATATGAATTGGACACTTCTCTGTAAATATTTCTGGAGAGTTCAGTTCCACAGTCTTTAGAAATTACTCCACTACATAAATTAATCAACCATTCTCTTTACAGAGAATCAGTTCTGATACTACTAATAATGCCTATGCACCTCATAATCTGTCAGTAGCAATTCTATCAGTTACTATAGAAATATTTCATTCTCACTGTGCTATCTTCAGATGTAGCATTTTGACATTATCCTCAGCTAGGAAGTTAGGGAAAAACTGTATTTTTACTGTGAAAGACATGGTAGATAATTTAGTTGTGCAAGTTATCATTTTACTGCCTTGGTGAATTTAAAAAGGAAAAAAAGAACATGCTCAGCTGGTATGTGAATGATGCACAGAGAATGAAAGAACAAGCAATAAAATGTTTACGTCATGAAATACTCTGCTTGAATGTACCTGAGTGCACGTCATCAAAGAACACATTCTGATCCTAACCTGACACTGACATACAGCCCAAAGTATTTCCTGCAAACATCATAAAAACTTTAAATTCCTGCTGGTCATTTAAGTACCTCCAACCTATTTTCCACCCACTCTGGTTTATGCCATATAGTTTCTCCTTCGAACTCAAAGCTACCTATCTCCCATGTGCCACAGGCCCCAGAAAAGCTCCACTGTGAAAATCGAGCACAGCTCCGGTACAGCTGATGGAAGAGCTCTGCAAGCCCCTTACCTACCTGACCCTGTTCGATACAGTGCTGACTGGGATCCCTGGTGGAGCTCAATTGTTCCATGATTTGGACTGCGGTACACGGGACTGTAGTAAGTTCTGCCTTCATAGATAGGGGTGATGTGCAAGTCAGGAGATACAGCTGATCGTAATTCCTGTCCTAGTTGACTGTGTTGACTAGCATACGAACTCCTCAGGCCTGAAAACAAGAAGAGGTAAATGTGTGCACAGCCCACACTGATTAAAAATAAAGATGATTGTATCTTTCTTACTTTAGCCAAGAAAAAATTGCATTATAGCTACACAAGTTAGGTAACTCTAACACAACATTTCTGCCTTAAACTTCTTTCCACTGTTAAATGATGCATATCAAAACATTCATTGACAAGTCAGCATTCCCTCAATAAAATACTGACAACTTTAAGTTTTTCAACTCAATTTTTTACTGTAGCATCTACAGCTAAAGTCTGAGTGAAAGCCAAGTCAGCACACACAGTTCACAAACTGAGCACGGTGAATCTGTCTAGGCACAACAGGTCAGGCTGATGGTTAAACTTGGTGATCTTGAAGGTCTTTCTCAACCTAGATGATTCTGTGTTTCTATATCCTGTGCTTTGGAACTGTAGGAGTTGCTCGTTTTTCACCTTCCTTTTAGCTGGCTACCTTGAGTTCTGTTTATTTTACCTCTGCTGTGTTTAAAGTAATTTCCTCAGCAGTGGGCTTATTACTGCTATCGCTGCACCACTGCCAGAGCCAACCTCTCATCCAGCTTATGTAGCAGGGAAGAGCTCTGGACAGTACTAAAAGCACAGCTGCATCAGTACCGACCTTTCCCCTGGGCCCAATAAAGGTTTCAGTATTAAATTGTTCCCCTAAAGAAACATGAGAACTACTTTATAGGAGGAAAGGTAAGGTTTTTCTCACTTTTGGATTAAGCACAGGACAGTAATAATTCTGCAAGTTTCCTAGAAAGTTTACAGTAAAAATGGCTACAAAACGAATTGCTAAGCATGACTACAGCAGTTGCTAATTATTTCCCTAACACTACAAATGCTCTGAATTCAAAATCTGTTTCTGAATCAGATTTAACCCAGTAAGTCTTTTCATCTCTTTTAAGAGGATATATTAATTCACCTGTTTAGAGAAGAGAATCTGAAGCACTGATATTTGCAAAGTACCTTAACAGTACTTTAAGAGTACAGATTTACTGTTCTGTCAAACTATGTGCTCCACTGGACTGTGTCCCCTTTAACTACTGAATTGCCTTCGTGTCCATTTCAGTTTTTGTCCATAGCAAATTGGAGATCATTAAGCCTTGCAAATGGAGGTCAGAGACAAGACACCTTATTCTATTTGCTGGGAAACATTTTGGGATTGCCTGAAATACAATAGTTTAAAAGAAAACAGATGTTGCAGTCATTGTTCCGAAAAGCATACAGTCCTAACTGCAAGATCACACCTGTTTGTGCTCTTTTGGATGAAGGTCAGACAAAAACAGCAAACAGAAAGAACTTAAAGCACACAGTAACTGCATCTCAACAGGACCTGCCTCTCTGATTAATAGAGTCTGTGTTTAAGACTTTGTTTTAAGACCATATTACCCTATAGTTAAGTTGAATACTTTGAGAGAATAGAATTACTAGGAAAAAAAAGAGAGACTAAAATTCAATGGCACTGTTACCTATCTTAAGAAAGACCTATACAAAAAACTAGTCCCAGCATAGCATCTTCTATTGTGTGCATACCCTGCACATACATGTAAATGTACTTCATCTTCAAAAATACTACAATGCTTCTGTTTGGAAGACTTAGACTTTCACATAGCCACATAAATCTTAGGGCATGCGACTTAATGCAGCGCACTGCTAGCTTGATCGCTAAACCAGAGAGAAAGATGGTATTTGCTTTGAGCTTCTTGTACTGATACACAGTGTTTGACATCAGCATTTACAAAATGCACCACAGTCGTGTCCTACTGCTACAACATTTGTCTGTTTAATCTTGTTTTAGGCTTGCAACAAGACTTAATCTGTGTCTTTACCTTTTTTTTACTAACCTGTAAGGCTATCTGGACGTGGAGGAACCATTCTCTCATATATGTCGTACTGCTGTCCGTACTGTTCAATATCATGGACTGCTCTCTGCAGTGTTGTTCCCAAATGCTGTGGAACTGCAGTCATACCAGAACGCTTTGGGGAAGATGATCCCAGCTGCGTTTGGGGTGGAGAAGCAACTCTGGTTTGTACATCAGCGAGGGCAAGTGGAGAGCCAACTCTAGCTGATGCCTGGTACTGGGAAGTCCCACCGTTGGGATTTGCTGTCTGTCTGGATGTGATCGAGCCAATCCGCCGCACGGTCACCGGGGAAGCAGGTCTCTGTGCAGCATACGGGGATGCCGCCCGCTGTACTGGCAGAGTAGTGGATGAATACGCATGAGAAGCGAGGGATCTTTGCTCAGCAACTGATGGAGAGCCATACCCACTGCCCAGAGATGTTCGCAGAGACCCCCTGGAAGGGGAGACACCTGTGCTGACCACGTAAGAGGGAGACTGTGCTCTGGACGGGACTGAACTGACGCGTCTCATGGCTCGGTTGGTAGCGACGTTTGCTGAAGGCTGTTCAAAAACAAAATCAAAGCATTTATCAGTATTACCACGTAGGCCACGCAGTAGATAATCTTCTCCCATAAGACAGAAGCCAACATGAAATGTAAGCAATTTATCAATACATTTTACTGCTGAAGAATAACTGCTACTCTAAACATCATCCCTTCAAGATTCCCTACAAAACAGTCTTTTCTAGCCAGAATTTCATATCTGAAATGGCCATTTCAGAAGTGCTCCATTCCTCCTTCTTACTTGGCTTTCTATGTTAACACGCTTTCTTACTACTTCCATAATTAACTCTGGAAATTGAGGAACAGCATTGCAAAGAATTCTAGAATAAGCTAATAAAGCTTTTCCAATTAAAAACATTCTGACTAATGAAAAAGAAAGGGGAGAAGGCCAGAAAAGGAAGGTGGCACAGGAACACCAACACCACATTTCTTTAAGCACCGTGTTCACATGTGGGCAAAATCTTGAGGTTTTCCCAAATGTCACAACTGAAAGAATTTTGAGAGATGCATTCCTGGAATTTATGTATTAGCAGCATGCTCTGCACTCAGGAGACCTCAAGATTTATTCAACTTCAGCTGTAAGCCATTTCCACTTTCTAACCAGTGCAGGTGTTAGTTAAAATAACAGAATTTAACATAATGTTAATTACATCCCACAGAAAGCATAAGTCCAGCTATACATTGAGTGTCTTTAGAAGTGTGCTAAAGGCAGCATACAGATAGATAGAAAGTGGACTGTTTTGAGCATACCTGGACTAGAGTCTGCCCTTCAGCTCGTGAGCTTCTCACCAAGTGGTTAGTAGCAGTTCCAATAAGGGAATGCTGCTGTCTGTTTTCTGGTTTGTTCAAGTTTTGGCTGTTATGAAAGCTGCTTACTTCTTGGTAACCACTATCAGAATAAGAATTCATTTGTGTTGAACTTCTTGAGTTACCTACAGACCCTGGAGATATGAAGCCAGCATAAGAATACAAGAAGTGCATAACAGTAGGAAAATAAAGTATTTCAGAACTTTGCTCTTCGCTACATTCATAACTGTAGTGTATTTTAACGCAGTTAATACAGAAATAAATGTACTGTAATACTGAAAATGCAAACAACAGACCCTCACTTTCATGGAGAGATATCTGTTCCGGTGAGTAGAGGTTCCCTTGTATTGGCTCTGTCCTAATGTGATAGGCATTGGTATGAACTCCCTCTGATACGAGGGGTTTGTTTGCACTGGTGGCTGCTGGATCTGAAAGAATAAATTAAGAAGAGGAATGTAGTACTTCACATGCAGAACTCCTGCAAACTCAATAATAATTCTCAAACATTACTAATGAACTTCCAACATAAAGGCAGCCTACTAGTAGGCAGCAGTTACTGCCTACCAAACTAAAGGAAAGAAATTACCATACTCAGGTCTGGGAATCTTATTTCCTGCAGTTTTGAGGTAGTTCTACAGTTCCCAATTTTTAAAAACACTTTCCATTAATTACATTAATATTTATTAATACATTAATAAATATATTAAATAATAATATAATAAATATAATATATATATAATAAATTTATATTATTTATATATTTATATAAATTTATTATTATTTATATATAATAAATATATATAATATATTATAATAAATAATAATATAATAAATATATTAATATTTATTAATATTATTTATACATTAATATTTATTAATACATTAATAAAAAAGTGTGATTGGTTACCTAGTAAATGTACTTTGCAGAGCAGAAACTTTATGGAACTGTACTGCAGAGCACAGAATAGTAGTTACTGGTCTTAAACACCTACTGTCTCAAGATCTGAATAAATAAAAGGTTGAGTTGAACTCCATCCCTACTTGTGTATCATCGACAAGCTGTTGCAAATTTTATGAATGCTTTATTTAATACATTGCTATCCAAGTGCTTATTTTTTAATGACTCTCAAGGTAACATCAGTTCTTAGAATATTAGCAGAACTTTGTAGCAAAGGGAAGGCTCGTCATATGTAAGAGAAAGCAAAGAAAACATCACAGCAGTGTTATGAAGAAAGGAGAAATCTGAACAGTCTGAAATCAAGGACAAAGATGAGGGCACCAAACAGAAAACTGAATCAAAATTATTTTGACAAAAATACTCAGCTGTCGTTCAACTGCCATGTCACACTTATACTGATAAGAACAGCTGTCAGAGATGCAGTATGGAATGTGGATTGCATTTAAAGTTATCACCAGAGATGTACATTTGTGCTGCAGGAATTTGTGAATGCACCTGGATGGGAAACCCAAAATCACATGCTGGGAAGCAACGGTTTAACAACTGCTGTGGATGCTTCACGTTAAAGCTGTGAGTCGTTTGCAACGCCTGCGGAGCACTCCTGGAAACCAGACCTCCCAGCAGGGTAAAAACCAGCACAGGTCTGCTGTCAGTCTGTGCTGAGAATGACTGAGGAAGAAAATATGAAAGAGGGCTGAAAAACTCCATGCAGGGGATAAAGAAAGGTCTAACATTGACAAATAATGGTTCTGATATAAAATTTGTCAGTAGTCACAGGAAAAAAAAAATCACAAAAAACAACAGATGGGCTATTAAAAACTCTTTATTCCAGCTGTTATTGCAGTACACCGTGAAAGGGAATTCCAAGAGGAAGGGACGCTCCTGGCTCTGACAAGCCAAAGCAGAAATACACTTACCTGATTTTTACCAATAGCTGCACACCACGTGCTGTTTGTGCAGTAATGAGATTTCCATACTAAAAATGTTACTAATTATCATTATGAGGAATGCTTGAACGCTGTTCAAACACCAGATTTAAGACATAAAGACAACACACCTTACAGATGACATGCAGCCAGCACAGTTACCGGGGAGCAGAACGTTCTTAGGCCAAGCCCTCTACTGTACTTGATGCTAAATCAATTCACTGTAATGGGAGTATAACAGACCAAATCTAATTAAGATTAAAAAGTGTTACTACACTTGCATTAATTTCATCACAAGTATCTCTGGATATGATACAGAAAACCAATGCTGAAGTAACTCAGTGCTGACAGAAGTGGGTATTACACGTGCTCTTTGAACTAAAAGGCTGCAGGGACAGGGGCAGTTAAATTACAATTTACAATTATTTTTAACTTGAACATTTTAACTTTTGACCTTTTTTATTTAAGTAATGCAAGGCCCTGTTGTGCTGCCTCCTGCCTGTCACATCAGTATGAAATCTATTCCAAGCTGACAAATAACTGATCTGGGGAGAAACACATCCGAAGAATAACGTTCAATTGTGCAGCGCTGCACAGCTGTTCCTAAAACAGAGATCCAAACCAAAACCTCACTTCTATCACACATTTGCCACCAAGCAAATGCTTTCACAAGGCTAAATAATGAAGATTGTTTAAGCTCCTTAACAAATGCAAGAAAGCACAATAAAAGGGCTTGTCTTTCTCTCTCTCTCTCTGCTACTATCAATCATGAGGAGAATGCCCTGAACAAAATAATAGCCTTTTTATAAATGGCTGCTGATCTAATATTCTTTTTATAAGCATCTGCAAAACAACGTCATGCTACATTTCTGTTCAAATTTCTGTACATTTCTACTGATGCATTCAGGTAAGGTTGCACCACACTCCGCTGATGTCTTTCGACATAAACTGCCGTCTGCAAGTCAGATAAGCTGACTGCAGGCAGCCCCGTCCTTCACCTCTGATGCCAGTATTTTTCAGATCACAGTCAGTAAGACATCGCTGAGTGATATTTCTTTAAGATAAAGCTCCAAAGTGAACTCGTAAGTAAGTAAAACTAACCATCATGCTACACTCACCACGTATACACGAACAGTAAATAAAATTCCCATCATCAGTTCAAGTTCCAAGCAAAAAATACCTTTTCTTCAAACATGCCCACTTCTGGGCCATTACTGCAGAACAGCCTTAGATTCACCCAGATATACACAACATACATCTCGTTGGGCAATACACGTGCACTACTCAAGCAGAAGCACAAGCTCTTAAGTTAAAGCTCGTGTATTTGTTAACTGTTACAGCTTGAACACAAACCCTGTTCTAAAACAAGAAGACATTCCAAGGCATTCCTTGACTTCTCGGACTTCCCCTCTCTTAAGTTCTGCCATTTGGCCAAATGCAAAGTGACCTCAGAGCAGGGGATTTCTAAGGAAAAGAAACAGCAATCGGGAGGAAAGAGTGACAGGATAAGATAAAAATAGGGGCGGAGAGATGAAGGAAACAAACTAATGGAAAGACTAGGAGAAAAAGCAACAGCCGAGTAAGTCATAGGGACAACTGAGGAGGAAATAAGGAATGGAATGTGAATGGATAAGTCTGTAAAACAGAGGCTCAGGTGTGTCAGAATATACCTTTACCAGTGGTGAACTGCCACTGGAACATTAGAGAGCCAAGGGAAATAACAGAACATAAAGCCATGCAAATAATGTTCAGAATGAAAGTTAGAAAACAAACAACACACCAAAGTAACTCAATTACTTGGAAAAAAAAAATCAAACAAAAAGTCCAGCTAATGTGATTTCTGTTTCAAAATAGTGTTAGAATAATACCCCCAAAGCACCACCCTGATTAGCAAAATTTAAATGCCATGGGAAGTAGGCTGTGACCACATTAGATTGAAAATAAAAAAGCTAATATACCTCATGTCAGCAGAGGTGATACCATGATGGCAACTGAAACTGTGCAAATAGAATTACACACAAGGTTTAAGAACTTAGTATCTATAAACAAAACAAACAATAAAAAGGGAAAGAAGATGGTTCAAGAGATGGATTTACCAAGAATATGGATAATGGTCAATACATTTGAGTGAGCAAGCAGACAATTACGGTGCATTATTTTTTATGGTGTGTCGTGATGCAAAGTATTGGATAGTTCTTAAAACTGCATGCATCTTTATACAGGACTCTGCACAGTATCAATACATCTTTAGTTAGTAACAAGCTATCTACAATTGCATTTGCACTGTTATTATATTCAACCAATGTTGCTTAACATGACATTCTTTCAAGAATTTACAACTGAGTTAGGAAAACAGTGTCCAATGCAAAAAGCAGTTTGCAGGGAGCCAAGGTCCTATTCTGGTCCTGCTCTATGGTGTTGGCAGTGCTGATTTCTGCAGATACATTCATCACTCTAAAGAAACCACCAGCAGGTCGAAGGTTGACTCTTCAACCATTAAATACTGCCCTGATCTGTGCCGATCAGATCGGATGGTTCTGACAGTTCCTTCAGATTATACACTTGGATGTCACTTGAAATCTACAGTCCTATCCACTTCCATGCAATATACTTAATAGTAGACTCAGAAGAACCATAAGAGTAATTTTTCATATTTTGGAAAGAGAGTTTGAGATATCCTGAGATACAGAAACAGAAAAAGAACTCTCAGAGAAACCTCTGCTCATTGGAGGATGGAGGTTAAGTAAGAATAGCCATACGAAGGAACAACAGACTTCAGGCTTAAAGCACACACATTGTTCTCATGGTCCTCGTGGACTATGGGGAAGACTCCAAATTATTTTTGAGTTAATTGTGAAGGACACCAAACGTGTAAAGTTTCTGTTAGTATCATACAACACAAAAATCACAAAGGCACAAAAAGATGCAAGAAAAGCAGCTGCAACCACCCTTACTTAAGCTAAATAAGCTTTTGTAACAACAAAGGAACAAAAAAGCCCATGTGTGAAGAAGTATATTAACGCTGCTTTAGAAAACATATCTGGAAAAGACACACAGCATTACTGCTAATGTTCAGAGCACATCAAAACAAGCAATAAATGCCAAGGAAATAAAGGGTTTGTGGCATAAGGCAAAACGTACGCATAGAAGATAATACCTGGTGATCTCCAAGGAAATGACTTCTCAGTAGAGCTGTGGAAAGAAAAAAAGTTATCACTAACAGAACCACATTTCTAGTCAGCATTTCTTTCTTTCCTTCTAAACCAAGTGTACCAAACTGTACAATAGCCAGCAGACAAAGTTTCAGTAACCAGCACAACTAAAACTCCAACTTAACCTCTGGGTATTGGCTTTCATTTTGAACTAACTGGGAGGAAGTCCATGTAACTCACTGTCTGACAAATGACCAAAGAGTTTGGCCTTTCCATATGAGCAAAGCTAAGGGTGTGATGTATGCCTTATTAAGGCCCCACGGTGCAACCAATCCTATACAGCAGAAGTTCAGAATCGTGTGCTGGATTAGCAGTAAAACAACTTCCAAAAAGAGCATTCACTGCTGATGGCAGAGCCTAGCACAGAAGCTCGGGAATCACAGCTCCAGTGCAGTCTGCATCGACGTGCAATGCATTCTGAATAAATGAGCAGAACTGGAACCCGCACATTTAGCTGTTGTTTTTTCCTTCCCAAGATCCTAGAGAGAATTTGATCCTTCACATATGGTAAAAAGCAAAGCCATCTGACACACCACAACATGCCTACCTCCAAGTACAAACAGGCAACACATTTTTATGCGGTTTAGGTGGAACCTGCCTTGGGAAACAACTGCTTCCAGGATCCAGCAGGTGTTTATCAACTGTGTAAATCTCTACTTGTATTTTACAAATAATTATTTTACAGAAAACTATCTTAATCATTTTGATTCTTCTACAAAAGCACTCTCTCACATGCTGATACAGTATCAATGCACGACCATTTTTACAGACAAATGCTAAATTCATCCATTGGATACTTTCTTTTTAAATAAAAAACGTTGCTCCCTCACTCTACATATTGATTATCAAACTTCGGGTGTTACACCATTTTGCAACGATTGCAAGGTAGTATTTTCCAAACAAAAAACTGTTTAGAAGAAAATATGAGCACCTCCATCAGACTTCATGATGTCTATGTATCAGCAGGCAACTGGGCTGTTGGATAAGATGCATCTATTTCTGCATTATTTGTTGTACTTTTCTACTAAAGCTACCAATTATAAACAATACTTGAGCACAGCAACTTGAACAATACTGGATAAGTACTTTGCACTATAAAAACAAAGAACATTCTCTGGAGACGATGCTGTTGTGAATGGAAGTGCTAAACATGCAGTTAGGAGCTCCAGAACTCAGGTCCAGTGTCAGAATCACTAAACAGAAAGATGAACAAATCCAACTCTGTGCCAACCGGGATAAGCAACAGATTCATACAAATATCATCCTGTGGGCATAATGAGGATAACTTACACAACCAACAACTGCCTTCCCCAAAGTTCAGCACTGTGTCGATGTGAGCTGTGCTATCCCACCTGCTGATGCCCAAGGGAAGTGCTTTATTTACAGGGCTGTAAGCCTACTGCCTGGCCAGAGCTGCCAGTCAACACTTCGTGTCTGTTCACACAGAATGCTCTATCTGTCCTTCATCTGCCATGTTAAATACCTACATCAGGAGCACACTCATAAGTAGTGTGAAGGTTTAAAGCTGTGTGTAACTAAATTCCTGGTAGAGGCAGATGAAAAAAAAAAAGTATATGTTGAAATCTATATACCATAATAAACGTTACTAGTAACGAGTAATCACCAAAATAAGTGTAATGAGATTCTGTATTTTTGATTCTTTTGTTGAAAGCACAAGTTCTCAGTAACATTTGAACTAAGGATACACTTTCAAGATGGTTTTTCAGCTCCAGCTTTTCTGTAGGCACCTTCTTGCCTTCACCAACACGCCAGCGCTGCACCCGCCCTGCTGTACCACAGCCACCTCACGTCCCACGTGCAACTCAGCAGCGTGGCAAGAGCAAGTGGCACGAAGAGTTGCAGGGAGGGTTTTCAGCTGATAAAGGCAAGCCTCTCGTGCTCTGGGTAGGAATTTAGAAGGCCTTATCTGGAGCACTGCACCCAAACTTGGCCCCCAACTGGAAGGCGCTGCTATTCCAGGTTGAATCCTGAAGCCGGTGCTGACCACACCAGCCCTGCCCGGCACACAGCACTGCCTGCTGGAGCCACAGAGCACAGCCAGGACGCGGCCTCGGCCAGCCTCACCTCATTCAGCTAAATGGTGTGCAGGGGGCTGCTCACAGGAGAACAGCCCAGCTTCACAGCCCAGTCAGGACTGCAGAACACAGTAGGTGCTTACATATGCGGCTCGAGTCAATATTAATTCATTGCTCTTCAATTTATCAGCAGAGCAGCCCATCGGCAAACCACATTTTTACATATTTGAAAATCAGAAATTAAATTGTATAAAAAGCAAAATGCCTCCATTTCATGGGCATTCAAAGCTCTGACAGACCTCCAAAAATGCTTACGTCTGTGTGAGCAGAAAACAAACATACCACACCAGAGCTGTAACAAGAAAATTACCCTGTTATCTGTTTTTCTGGGTAAAAAGAACATCAAAGCGAAGTTTCAAGAGAAGAAAAAGAACAAAAAACAGAATTAAGAAAACCTAAGAACAATGCAGTTCCTGAATTGCTCCAGTTATCAGAAAAGAAAAAAAAATGTAATTAAAAAAACCAAGAAACCACATCCATTCAAGTAGAAGATGAAACAGAACACCACGGAAGGGCCGAGCGAATCCTCAGAACCACCTCAGAAGGGGATGGAGCAGCTTCCCAGCCACCGAGCTGCCCCTCAGCTGGGACTGACAGACGTGGTGCTTGAATGGCACTGACTGCTGGCAGGGCTGCTGCCGAACAGTAAAACACCCCCAGCCCTGCTGTAAGCAGCTGTTTTTCCAGTGCCACTTTTAAAGGAGCTGCAGAGCATACTGGACATGCTGGATATTTGAGTTTCAGTTGTTACCTGAACCCAATTAGGAACACACACTGAAGTGTCTGTGACAGGAGCAGGCCAAGACAGCTTTTGGGAAAGACCGGCTGCCTCTTTAACCTGCTCAGGCTGCGCTCAGAGCAGACAGTGAGCAGCAAGCCTATCAGATTGCTCCCACATTTCAAAGCCTCTGACAAAGCCTATGGCACAGTTACGTGTCTAGTCATGAGAAATTAAAAAATCCGTGAGATTACAATAAGTTACTTGATATTTTAATGACAAAAATTATCTGTAGAAGAGTCCCAGGATTTCTTCTAGCTACAGAGCTTAAGAACCTCTATATAGAGTACTGAAATCTGGAGAAGATATTAGTTTATACAACACCCTAGAATAATTCAAGTGGATAACTGAATTTTATAGGCAAAGAAAGGAATCTTTTGACCATCTCATACACAACAGAGGTTTTATGCCCACCTTAACCACTAACAAAATGCCTACAAGGAAAGACTGGATGTTGTGTTGAGGGACATGGTTTAGTAGGAGCTATTGGGAATAGGTGAACGGTTGGACTGGGTGATCTTTTAGGTCTTTTCCAACCTTGGTGATTCTATGATTCTATGATTATTGTATTTTCATGCCCAGAACAACCTAAAAACCTGAAGCCCTATGTGTAGCAAGGAAGAAACTGCAGAAGTAGACGGGAAGGACAGTGGCAATTTCTGGTACGTCAGCCCAATCAAAAAAGTAACTTGGAAGTAAGTTTCCAAGAAAACATGAAAAATCTTGAAAAATTGCTGATGCTGTTACAAAAGCAAATGATTCCATTCTTGTTATTCTTTCTACTTGGGAAATGGAATATAAGAAAAAATGGGTTCGTTTCCTGAGACAGCTCTGAAGTAAGGGCACTTCAGAGGGTAATCAGTTGGTACCGACAGAGCACGACACGGTGACATTGTTTTGCCAACAGGAGAACAAACAAGGCTAACAGTCCACTCTGATGCTTGGAAAACAATGTCACGATATCATTGCAGTCCAAGGAGTTATAAAATAAAAAATTCTTATTTTTCCTATGCAATTATTTGTAATATAGAAGACAGAAACCCTACCGCTAGACAAAAGAGGATTTATAATACCCTAAGGAGAAGTACAAAGTCTGAGGAATGTGCTCAAATGTGCCACGAAATCGGGGGAATCATACATGCAGGCAATTTCAAATAGATCCGTCAGACACGTCAGGCTTCACGAAGGCCGTACCAACACGCACGCAGCATCTGCACAGAGGGCCGTGCTCAGCAGCGAGCAGTGCTGTCAGCACACGCCTGTTGCTGCACACCACCGAGTGCCCCAGGCTGGGGATCGGCGCCCGGCTGGAAGCGTGGCAGCAGCGCTGCTCCTGGGGGGCACAGGCTCCCAGCACGGCGATATGGGGCACCGCCTGCAAGCAGAAAGCACCTGCTCTGCTGACTGCCTGACAGCATCCTGCCACTGCGTGAGAACTGATGTCTGAGCATGAAAGTGCAGTATGCAGTCTCACAGAAAACGATCAGTGTTCAATTAGAGGGCAAAACTACTGAATCACTTTGGAATATTTTCTACTACTGCAGAGAGCTCGCACTGTGCTTTAATTGGTATTGGAAAAAAGGGATTATATGTACAGAAAGCAGAGAACATAAACCATCCTGATAGCTGTAAATACATCGTTTCACAGAAGTCAAAAGACATCAGGTAAGCACAGTGTTACTCACACGTGATTGATTTAGTTTACTTAGTATTTGAAGTGTTCACTTCTGAGTTAAGCATACTGCCAAAAGGAGTTGGATTCTTTAAATGACCAAGCCTAGTGTGCCTTTTACGGCACTTTTTTTCTTAAAGCATTCAAGGCAAGCTGCTATAATGAGCCTAATACTTTACAATTAAATTAATAACTATGAGCCTTTTGGTTTCTCAGACCACACAACTTTCAAAAGCTACGCATGATAACTCATGAAAAGAGGGAGAGGAATTGACCCTGAGAGTCACACAGCAAAGTCCCACCTGAGAGGTCAGGCAATGCATTTTACAAAGAGAGTCTGACTTCTGCCCCTCGACACACACTGATATCTACCTGCATCAGCACGTACTCCAGCACACCTGGCAGCCCAGGACTGAGTCCGACTGAATCAGTAACGCTACAGACGGAAAGTTAGCTGCAGTGCAGTGTTATATGGGAGGCTGAACATCCCAGTGGCTTCTTCAGAGAAACCTGTGCATGTTATAACACGACACAAAAAAAATAAGAAGATAAAACTGAAACTTGGTATTGTTTTTCCCACTCTGTCATCTCCAATTTTGTAGCACATAATGCATTAAAAATGTTTAATACTTACATGCAACTCTAATCCCCATGTATTCCTTCAGTCTCTTAAGATGTTGCAAAACATATAGGATGGCATGAAATATAAAGGCTGAGCAAAATACCCATTTATAAATATAATTATGAGATGAAATCATTTTAACAGGCAAGTCATCTACAAGTACACAAAAATAAAAACATTCTTTAATTCAGGGCTGCAGATGATCTAATTCTTGCTCCTCTACCCATCACACTGCAGTCCCTTAGTACCTGCAGATCTGTTGCTTCTGTCAGCATTCATACCCCTCTTAAGAGAGTGAGACAGTCAGCTGTGCCTGTGTGAGGCTGGCTCCTAGAATGTAGCTATCTGGCAGGTAGCCAACAGTCTAACAAACCTAAACTGCAAACTACTGTTTGCTTCCCTTTGCTCACATGTGATAAAGCAACAAACACATTTCTTAAGGACTAACAGAAAGGGAACGAACCGTGCTTTTGCAACACCAGTCCTTCCGGGTGAGCTCCCAGGGTTTTACAGTCTCATCACTGGTGCCAACCTGCAGGGTGGCTGTAGGCATGGATGTGCAAATGGTGCCTACTTCTGCATGGAGTGTGGTCTGTCCTGTGGTGCTGTACTTCCCCATTACCACAGCTGTTACAATGACTTCCACTGAGCTGGGACTCCTGCAACAGGCTGATGAGCTGGTTCAGAAGGATGACTTGATTGAAGCATAGAACAGCTTAAAGCCCAAGCTGCAACAACCAAATGGGCTCAGAAGTACCCACGACTGGGGGACAGCATCTGTTTTGCAAGCAACATAGCGTTGCAGGAATCCAGTTTAGAAGCAAGAACATCAGAGACGCTGCCACACAACTGAGGTGAACGCAGCCTCCAGTTGGATGCCTGACATGAAACGCTCCCAGCCGCTTTAACCGCATTAAAGAAGATTAAAGCACTATCTCTGAAACAAAGTGTTACTGATTTCCTCAGGGGAAGAAAAACTGAACAAATGGTAAAAACAAGGCAGCATACACACCTCTTACTTATTTATTTTTACGTAAGAGCATGCTGGAAAATTCTCGGCTAGATGGAATATTGTTTTGCTGCGTAAGTGCTCAACTTCAGTGTGGGTCTTCGAGCAGGCTGTCAGCCATTCCCACTTGCTCTTTCAACTAAGCATTCGGTTTCCAAGCTTTCTTATGCCTCAGGTGCCCTCTTCGTATTTACTTGTCACCTTGTCAGCTAGCAAGATATTTACATCACTTAGTTTGAGGAAACACACTGATATTTTTTTTAAGATATAAATTTTGCCATTATATTTGCATCTGCTTTGAAACTCCTCCAAACTACTGTTTTACCTTAATTCTTTTGAACACTAACTTGATCAGAAGCAGCTGGTCATGAAAAAATTGAAGAATCTGATTCAAATATAGAATTTTTCTTTCTGGGACTAGATTCAGATGACATAAGACAATTTAAAAAAGGTAGAACAGCAGTCAGAATACAAGGGTGCTTGCAAAAATATATGTATATGAACATGCAGATGCTTTTTTATATGAATATAATTCATCTTTATTTTAGAATGTCTATATTTTCTACAGTTATTAATAATATTTTACGGACCTGAAAACAAGTGCATGCAGAGCTTATCTAGACACTCAAGTGCACTCACACAGAAGTATATAATAAACCAATTTATGCACTAACATTTTCTCCCTCTAAATTCTCATCAACTTTTTCATATAAGTAGATATAGCTTAGCTATAAAGAAAGGAACTAAGAACTAATGATTGTATACCAAACCATAACAACCATCGTGGTAAGCGACAGAGGTATAGATCATAGAATTGCTTGAGTCAGAAGGGACCCTGAAGGACACGTAGCCCAACTCCCTTGCACAGAACACACTGAACAGGGATGCCCACAGGTGGATCGGGAGCTCAGAGCCTGGCCCAGCCTGACTTTGAATGTCTGCAGGGATGGGGCACCCAGCACCTCTCCGGGCAATCTGTGCCAAGGCCTCAGTGCACTTATTGTAAAAAACGTCTTCTTTGTATCCAATCCCAATCTCCCTCCTTTTGTTTGAAGCCATTTCCCCTTGTCCTGTCACAGCAGACCCTGTTGAAGAGTCTGTCCCCTTCCTTGTTGCAGCCCTTTCGGTACTGCAGGCTGCTCTCAGCTCACCTCAAGCCTTCCTTTCTCCGTGCTGAACAGCCCCAGCTCTCAGGCTGTCCTCGTAGGGATTTTTGTGGCCCCGCTCTGGACGCTCTCCAACAGCTCCATGTCTCTCCTGTACTGAGGACTCCACATCTGGATGCAGTGCTCCAGGTGAGGTCTCACAGCGCAGAGCAGGCGTGCAGGATCTCCTCCCTGACTGCTGGCCACGCTGCTTTTGATGCAGCCCAGGATGGGGTTGGCCTTCTGGGTCACGAGGGCACAGTGCTGGCTCATGTCTAGCTTTCCACCCACCGGCAGCCCCGGCTCCTTTTGGCAGGGCTGCGCTCAATCCTTGCATTCCCCAGCTTGTGTTGGTAGGGGTTGTTGTCTCAACTCAGGTGCAAGATCCTGCACTCAGATTTGTTGAACCTCATGAGGTTCACCTGGGCCCACTACTCAGGCCTGTCTAACTCATACCCGTATGGTACTGAACTCTGTGTAGATATCAGTAATTGTACATGATTTTAAAAACTACACACACATCTCACTCATATTTATGTACTGCTCTTTGCTCTCCAAATCCTCTAGACTGGCACACAGAAAACATTTTCCCTTGTACACTACTCATTAAGATTCACTGAAATTGGACCTTCTGACATTCACAACTAATTAACAACAAAGGCTTTTTATTTTTTCTTCCATAAGAACTTTTTTTTTTTTTTAAATTAAGCTTTCAAAACAAAATCTGAACAATAACTAGAGCAAAGATGGACAAGCAGGAACGGCATAAAGCTGGAGTCTTGTCCAAAGAATATTTTTGAGTACTTTGAAGTTTCTCGAATAGAAACTTCATGCCAGGAACAATACTGTCAAATGAAACGTAAGCTAAGTGCTATGATCAAGTAAAACAGCCGTGTTGGATGGTGCAAGGGATTATTTATTTATTGCAAATAATCATGCCCACTTTCTTAAGGTTTTGTAGGAATAACTTTTCATTTGATTTGTAGAAATATTTGTTATGATCCCAGAAGGAAACACTATATAATGATACCTGAGTTTACTGCTGAAAGAATACAGAAACAAAGTTATCTAGAAAAAAATTACAGTATTCAGAGCAAATCTGCTATGCATATGTCAAAATGAAGCTCGCTGTATCTTGAAATGAGGTCTAAGTGCTTCATAAGAGAATGAAGTTTGCTAAGAAATTGGAAGTAAATAAATCAGCATACTCATTACAGCTGAAATATTAAACACTTTGCTAAAGTTACTGTCATCACACGTTAGATTATTAGGCATGTTTCTCACTGCCAAAAGTACGCTAACAAGAACGTGACACACGGCATTTCCTGAAAGGAAATGGAACAAGAGGAAGGATTTCAGAAGAGCTGGATGAAACCAGGTAACTAATTCAGGAAAAACAAACTGTCAGGATTACTGCATTGAACTAGCACTGTTAGTGCTAATATTTACAAGTCTACTGCATTTCTCTTTGGCTGAATCTTAAAAACAAATTTCAACATACTTAAAGAGAAATTAAAGCTTTACATTTATGTAATGAACGACTAGGCCTTTTTGAACTGTCTCATAACTCTTAAAAGCAAATCTGTGTTTTTGTACTTCAGATATTAATGGGAGGTGAACAGCTGTTAGTGGAAATACATGGATACAGGACATAAGAGGCCCTTTAACTTATGGGATACATGAAAGTGAAGTCATTGGGACTTGTACCTTGTGCTGGCGATACTTGGTGATTCTGCTCCAAGCCTACATCTTTCTAGCTGATTAGCCACAATTTGCCTTTCCACTTCCAGTTCTCTGGTAAGTCTTTGAAATTGGAGTTCCTGAAATTTCAAAAGAAAAGCATTCTTGATGTTAAACAATGGGTATGGATTAGTTCTGAAAAATAATGAGTTTCATCACAGTCACGTTACTTCTTTGGAGTCCTCCTCAGTGGAACTACTAGATGAAAGTGGGAATTTAATGGTTCTTTATATCAGTGATTCATGCAAACATTAATTATCTGCTACAAAAAGACACACGTTTAAGCATTTGTGGATTTTTTCCTTCCACAATTAAAATGTTTGGTATCTACTTATGTTGTCAATTTAAGGAACTTGGTGCCTACAAAGTCTTCAGTTTTGTTTAAAACAGAGTCGCACTGGAAAACACTGTACTCTATCCTTTTCACTTGCAAAACTTCAAATCCTAAGCTACATTACCTTCTCACTTCTTATTCAAAATTTCAAAGCCTGTTAGTTGAAATTAGTTGAGGATAGAAATGTGCTATTCTGTTCAGCTTTTGTTGTATATCTTGGTCAAAGGTACCAAAACTCAGCCTTCATGAAAGCCAGAACAGTTTTATTTTGCAACATCGTGCTCCCAGAAAGACCTGGGAAATACAAGCAGCTGCTCAGAATCTTTTTGTGTTGATGAAACCAGGAAATACTGCTTTATAAACATGATACTCTGAAATCTATACTGCCATCAAGGGGTATTAGGGAAGCTTTACTCCACTGTTAGGGTTTGCTAATTACAGATAAGGATTCTATCAGAGCAACTCTTATTATTTTTCAAGTTCATATTCTCCATTCCCTGAACATTATACGAACTGTTGAATGCTATTTAAAGTAGATGAACATCATTATTTTATACTTTGATAAATGTTGAAAATTACTGAAATATGAAATACAAGTATTCCTTTCATTCTAAAAAGTGAATTACTAACAAGCTTTTCTTGATGAATGTGTATCACATAATTATATCACATATTAGTTGCTAGCCTTGCCACATCAGAGAAGTCACTTTCACTCATGGGTTACAGTTAATGCAAACAGTTCTTCCACACCTTACATCACACAGAACGAGCCTTAAACACTTTACTTTCCTTAGTGCTCCCTGAAGAACTCTCTACTTTTTGCTGTTTGTGCATCTGTTCAGTAAGATCAGGCGTGGCTCAGCAATGCACCTATGGCTCCCATCTCCAGCCCCAGAGGCAAAGAGCTCAGAGCGCAGGAATTGATACCATGAAAGCAGGATCATCCTGCAGGACTTGGGATATGGTTTCTTCCGACCTCTGCAATGAGACTGCCTTCATGAAAGCTCCAAATATCAGGTTAATTAGCAGTGATTTCTTCAGGAAGCCACCTGCAGGCTATGCTGCTCAATACGATGAGCTAAAGAAAAAGAAATCTCCTTCCAAAGGTGTGACTTGAGTGCTGTGCAACAAACAGGCTGGTTAAAGATACGCCGTGGAACCGAGTGCCCCTCCCAGCAGGAACACATCACTGCAGGCCGTTTCAGGCACTTCTTAAAGCTCAGCAACCAAAGTGAATGAACACATCCCCACACTGTAAATACTGGCTGGCAGAGCTCATTGCCTCCAGCACGCAGAGCTCATCCACTGCTGCCATGAGACACGGCATCGCTCACAGAACAAGACTGCACTTAGCTGCTGCTCTGCTACGGCAATTGCAGCAGAGCAGTGCACTCCCTTGAATCATCAGACTGGACTGGCATCCTCACGGACTTGACACGCCTGCCCTCCCCTAATCAAATATTAATGGAGGAATACCTGAACATTCCTAAAAACTGTTAAAAATGTTACACAAGAAAACACTGAGATGGATTTCAGGGAGCCTGAAAACTGCAGTCATAAGTACAACATACTGCCGAGCTGAAAGCAGAGGTCTGACTGGATGGCAGTGGTCAAGCCCAACTTCAGGTCTCTATTGGAAGCAAAAATTTAACTTGCTTTGTTAATCAGGGTGACATTTTGGAACCTTGACATAGCTTCAGGTTGTTTTGGGCTCAGACAAACAAAATCACCATTAAAAAAAACCAAACACCTGGCTTTCCCTAAACCAGGCATTCAATCTTCTTCCATGTCACAAAGCATCCTGATTTTAAAATAGTTCCATACTTACAGAAAAAAAATCATTTACCTTTCCATGAGAACAATTACACAAACCACGAGGGCTAAGGGAAGCAGATGCACCCTAACCTGGGATTTTAATAAATTCCTCTTCTGAACAGAACTCTAAAGCAAAGTCCTTGTAATCCCATGACCTGATGCAAAAAGTATCATAAACATGACAACATGTGGACCACAGCAAATCTTACTGGGAAGGAAGGATGCACTACCAAGAAGTTCGTACAATGTGCAATGGCACTGAATAGCACAGACCCAGTCTTCAGAGTCTGATCCCAGGCCTCAGCCTGCCGCCCCTCCGTGCGATACCAAAGAGGGACACGTGCAGCCTGTCAGCTCTTGGGGCAGCCTGAGTTTTGGAGAGGAAACATAAAAGAGTGTATTAAACAAAAAAGTCAAAGGAATTTATACGTGACAATGTACTGTCCAGTTCTAATATAGACGAAACATACCTCACAGCCAATTCACCAACCCATCATTAATTAGTTAGTGGAAAATGCCCAGATTTACAATAAATGTAAATCCTGCGTTTCCAATGAAGTAACAAAGTTTACATTGAAACAATGGATGCTGACATCCGTCTCTTCTTTACTTCAGCATTTGTGACTGTAGTTGTTAGGTCTAAAGGACCTAAAGGAACTGGGGCTGTTTCATATCATTTGCATTGCCCCTACTCTTAAGCTTGATTAACCACCATTTATCCTTCATTTTGGACCTCAAAGTCAGTTCCATAAGAATAAATAAGAAGAATACACAAAACCAAAAAGCTTTTGTAATTGTTGTTTTAAATGCAGGTCATAAGCTGATAACAACAAACTTGGGAGAAGGGGGAAATAGCACTCTAAAAGAACACCTACCACTAATGTGTGCCTATCAGGTAATACACTATTTGTATTTGCAGGAAACTATTTGGATTTGTTTCTCTAGCCAGCTGCTCTGAAAGGAGTGGGATGTGCAGGATGCTCCATAGAGTGCGACACAAGGCTGCTGGCCGAGACCAACATCAGAATCAACTAATTTTTATAGCACTGGCTTGCAACAAGATGACAGGAGTCAAGTAACACAAAGAGTATGCTTGTTTTCGTTTGTGGAACATCTACGTGGCAAGGGAACACTAAAATTATATATGCAGATGACAGCACAGACTTCCATACTGCATGAAAGAGTAACCAAATCTTCTGAAACACATCCATTATAATGCATTGATCAGAGCTATCTTTTTCTTCCAAAATTGAAGAAAGTACTAATTCTATTAGTATCAGTAACATCTGCTGGCAGTAACTACTCAGTGACTTCACGAAACCAAAAAAAAGCTATCTTTTTAGTGACTTCTCAGGCAGAGGAAGCATACACGTGGTTCAAGAAACAAACTACGGAAAGGCAATCACTGACTGCAGGCAGGCAAGCTTCCAGAGCTCTGTAACTTTCCTCTTGGAGGCAGAAGGCAAAGCTTGCATGGGGTGCTGATATTGTGGTGTATACCATAGCTGACCAAAAACAGAGCTAGGAGCTCTGCTGCCAAGCAGTAACTGCTCCGCAATGATACTGCAATCTCTCACACAAGTCACTTTACAGTCTTTGCTGCCAGAAACCACGGATGAGACAATTTGTATCAACCCTGAAAACACACTGCTGTCTTCATTTCAGAGATGAGTTCCTCTTAGAAGCTTGTGGCTCTCTGCCAACTGAAAAGAAATTGTGAACACACGCTGCTTGGCTATTAAAACAAATACTTGAAAACAGGTAAGTAATGGGAATGTAATTTGTTTGACGGACATAAAGACCATTATTCTCTTTTTGCTAGCTTTGGACAATAAGTGATTTAGAACAAATTGTGTAATTACATGATAATACAGCATAGCAGAGATATGATGACCTTATTTTCATTAAGCAGGAACTTTTCTCCTTCAGTAGTACGGATAAAAATGAGGACTCAAGATTCATAATGTTGAAAAATAAAAAGAACCTTTTTCCCCACCTCCGGCAAAACACAGGTAACTTAGAGCTTTATTTGAAGGGTGGGAAGTCCAATTGGCCAACTGAAGGCTTTCCAGAGTCATGCAAGAATCAGCAGCGCTAGCACAAAGACAACACTTGTACTCGTGTAGCCCTACTCATCAGACCGGGATCAGGCCCTTGGAATGTCAGACATGATGCTCTTGATGCCACTGGGAGATGCATCTTGTAGCATCTTTCTACCAGTTCTGAATGGTACCTGAAACAAGCTGTGGCAGAATAAGGGCCAGGATGGGATGTTATGTCGAGCTGCAGTAGCGTTGTGATACGCTAAGCTGTTTGAATTGCCAAATGTCACTTTGTAGAACCATTCAGCTGAGCCTCTTTCAGTAGTTTGAGTCAATAAAAACAGCTGGCAACCTACGGAAACACAGCCAGCACTTGAAAGGAATGCTTCTCCCCAGCAGTTACTGTTTCGTGGTCAGCTTCAACACACAACACAGACCCACACAACTCTCACTGCCTGTGAAGGTATGAATGGTGCTAAGGAAAGACAACAACGTTTTGGACATTTCTAGGACACAGAAGTGCAAAAAAGCAGAGGACACACACAGCTAGGTTCATTTGCACCTTCTTCACAAAACAGGCCATGTGGAGTCCTGCATGCTCACACCTGCTGCAGTTCTGAGGTAGGTTAAGGAACTGAACAAAACACGCTGAATAAAATATTGTCCCAACTTGAATACTGTACTTCAGTGACCCGATATTTGAATTTCTCTACCACAGTCTACTGAGGCAAACACTAAACTTTTAATTAACTGCATTGGATCAGCCTTAAAGTTTTCAATAAAAAGGTTTACTCATGCACACAACCACATTTTCACACTCTCAGTATCTCAGTAGCTTCCAAAATACAAGATAGAAAAAATAAAATTGGGCAGGGTAAAGAGAACCACAGATTACAGGTTGTGAAATCACACTGCTACAATGATTGGCTGATTACACTTACTCTGTATTCAATAGCAGTAGACCATTAAAGCCCTTAATACTTCTATGCCTGCACTGTTCACTGGCCTGGTAAAACCATTTAGTGCTGCTCTAGCAGAAGAGGGATCAAAATTTAAGCAATTCATACAAAAGTACTCTTAGTCAATGACAGAAAGGAAGAACGCCACTTGAGGTATTCAGTGACTTCATTCGAGCACCATTCTCTTTGAAAACTTTGTTACAATGCAGGATATTTTAAACTGCTGCTGAAGCTAAGCACACTGTATGCAAACTGCTGCTCAGAGGTCAGTTGCTGCCGAGCAGAGGCTGGTAATGCCACAGCCTCACAAGACCTGTACTCTAATATACCTGATGGGTACTCACAGGTTCAGGCAGGCCCTTCTTCAAAGGGAATTTCTCATCAGAAGAAGCAGTGAAGACTACAGGAAAAGAATCTCAAGAGCCATCTAAATAAGACTGTACTTAGACAGCAAAGAAGCAAGAAAAAATATTAGAATGTTTCTTAGTATGTGGTTCAATGTAGTTCTAGAAAATGAAACGTTTTTACTGAAGTGCTGAAATTAAACGCTTCTAGAAAAACACTTCTGAAACCCTAAGAGATTTATGATTACACACCTACAAGCACATCCAGTCATTCTCTCTCTGTTATCACCTACTTAAAAAGGAAAAGGTGAAAAGCTGTCCATCTTTAAGTGCCAAAAACAACAAGACCATACGTATATACACACATGGTTTATCTGTCTGCCACCGTTGTGACTGCTTCTCCCTTGGCACAGAAATCAGAGGCAGTATTTTCACGTTACGTTTCAAAGCTGAAGCCATGGATAGTTCTTCCTGTGAGACCTCCTCCTCTCTCAGCCCAATCACTGAAAAGGAAAACTATCACTAAGCAGGAAATTAAATTCTAAACCATCCAGTCACACATTCGATCTTGTGTATTCAGAAGCAATTCATTTTAAATTTAGTAGCATAAAGCTTGCACTTGTAAAATGGCAGCGGTTCCAGTAATCTATAATTTCACGCAGAGAAGTAGCTGACAGCCAGCTGCCTTTGTGTTTCCAAGAAGGAGAGCAAAACCCCCAAACAAAAAGCAAACAACTGAAAAAAAAAAAAAAAAACAAAAAAAAAAAAACAACCAACGAATAAAAACCCCCCTACTATTGCTATGAAACCAAACACTGTCAAATCCATACAACTACTAACAGAAGAAACACATTTCAATCTCACTACACTTAGAAATTCCCTGCATTCAAAGAGGAAATCTGCTACCAGAAATGCAACTTTGTTAAGTCAGTTCCCACCGATTTTCATCCAAACCTGTCAGGCAAACCAAGAAGCAAACCAATCAGGTGAAGCAATGATCCTCCCTACCCCGTCAGGCTGCGATAGCAGCAGGGGCATCACGTATACTCTGTAGGGATGCGTTTTAGATTCAAAAAACTGAGCTGTGTCAGAAGAGCACAGACAAAGCTGGAAGCAGACTTGTTTTCTTCACTCTTCTACTGCTCATTACAATTAATGTTTGGTGAAAATGGCTGCTCCCCAAAAATATAGCCAAGAGACTCAGACAGCTGCCTGACAACTTTGTCTCAGTGAGGGGAGTGCTCAAAGCTCAGCCTCCAGTTTGATAACAAGGCTGCTTCAAACTGATTTGCACTCACATGAAGAAGAAACAAATGGAGAATGTATTTGAAATGGCTTGCAGGTTAAAGGGCTTATTAATTACTGTAACTTTTTACATAGTCACATACGTGCCACTGGGGCAGACGCTGCGTAACAAAGTGACTCAATAAAAGTACCTGCCTATTTCAGAACTATTACTGCAGTAATTTTAAAAGTTTTGGTCACATTAAGATTTGGTACAGTTTAATGAATAAAGTTATTTTTTCTCCCTGAACGGTGGTTCCACTCTAGTAAATGTTTCTGAAGTAATGAATTTAAGGTGTGGCAGCTCTATTGTACAAATACCAGATCCACTGCAAATACAGAGAGATTCCTGACTAAAAGGAAGTTGAGCCATAGTAAACATCACACTAGCTTCTTTTCAAGCTTAATAAAGTAAATAACTGCACTGGAAAATATTCTGTTCTGGGCTTTCTGCCATACAGGAAGGGTGTTGAACATGTCAGTGTCTGTCTGTAATTAATATCAACAGAAAAAAATAACCAAAAGCTGCAGATTGGTTCTTACTGCCTTCACATTATTTCCAAGGGTGAAGCACGACTTTCCTTCCACCCATTCTAACATGCCTATATGTCTTTACAGAGCTGGACCACAGTTTTGATGTTTGTGTTTCACCAACTACAAAAACACAACTGTAATTTTTTTTTTCCTCTTGATCAGAAAGGAGTAACTTAATAGTCCATATATTAATGGTCTTTTTCATGAAAATGAGAAGAGGTTTTAATCTCCTTTTTAAAATGAAGAAATATTCCATGTCAATTTTTTCTCAAAGTAAAAGATATAAAAAAAATGGTTTTTGGGTAAGAAAGGATATGTTAGCAACGCCTTTTTTATATACACTTCTGTATCAATTTGATGTAGAGAATGCTGTCATAATGGTATGTTCATCTTAAACAATATCACATTAAAATTGCACAAAGGCACCTCTGGATAGCAATCCCAGCAGTTACTGGCTGGTGATCATTGGGAATTGCAGTGCTGTCATTTACTGCAGTGCAACTCGCCATCTGAGCTACCATTTCGAGCTTTCCTTTGTCCACAACAAAAGAAAATGGACTAACTTCAAATCACCACAGACGAACTTTTGGCAAACAAATTCTAACTGACAGTTGTGATAAGCTGACATCACAAGACCAACAGTGTTTCACATGAGGTGACTCAGGATCACTTTAACCCAATTGACTGCAATTACTCACATCTTGATAGCCTCAGGCATTAATTTCCTTAACGCAGGAAGATCAGTTTCAACACCACCGAGAAATGAACAGGCTGCCTACTTCCATCTCAAGAGCTTTTGAAACAAGTATTCAGCCATGAGAACGAAGATCTAAGTTTCATCATCTTGCAGAAAGTTTTCATTTAAGACTGAAGGTTCCACAGGTACCAAATCTGTTTGTATCCAGACCACATAATTTAATTCTTGTTCGGTTCTGTTGGTGTTTGTTTTGTGTTTTTTTTTCGTTTGTTTTAATATCAATGGTAGACAAATAATAACGTATCAAGTGCTTACACTCAGGGTTGAATTTATCAGGGTAGCAATTTACCTTAAAATGTCTAAAACAGACACCAAAACACATTTATTCTGAAATTTGTAAGTTACAATTTCTGTACTAACCCAAGAGAGACGATGATCACCTATTATTCTGACAGTGAAAACCAAACCATTCTCTCTATTCCTCCCCCCAACAAAATCTTCAGTTAGCGTGTCTCCTTATAAAACACTGCACACAAATGCGTGCAATGGACAAAAGGGTCTGGATCTCAGAACTGCATCAATTCCACAATGTTGGTGGATTATTTTCCCTACATTTTTGCTTAAACAATAAACCTGCATCTCAAATCTGATTTATAACAGCGCACGCATTGCAATGGGCACCAAATACCACAATGATGATTCTCTTTACTGCAGTTAAATGATCCCTTTCAGATTCTAATATCTGACCTATAAGATACACTACATTAACAGAAGGAAATAAATTTCAGAAACAATGTTTCTTTCCAGCAGTGTAGGAAGAAATGATGGCTACATCTGAAAGAGCAGATTTCTGAACTACTAAAACCAAGCCCGTACCTGTTCCTTCACAGAAGCTAAAATGGTAGTGGCAGTGGCCTCCGGCTCCATTCCTGGGCTGGTGGAAGTTTCCTGCGTTGTCTGCAGCCCTTCTTCCACCATTGGGGTCTGCTCAGGGGCTGGCATTTCGCCTGCAATAAAAAACATTTTTTAATAGTTTACACTTTTTGCCAGGGACATTCAAGTAAAGAAAAGTCTTCAGCATTACATACTCTCATTTTTTCTAAAATCTTTTCAAACTTAACCAGAATGGCAGAGAACGTCAATGTATGTCAATATGAGTACTGTGCTATTATTGTGCTTCATCTTCACAAGCTGAAATCAGAGCGAAGTACAGAACATAAGGGGCAAGCAGACATTACCAGGCAGCACAACGTTTAAAATTTATTTTAAATAAAATATGACATTGTAACAGTTAACAAACACAGCAGAATCCAGGAGGTAAAGTGAACGCTAGTATTATGCTTGTATTGATCCCACGTCTTCCTACTGCCTGTGACGTGCCTCTGCTCCCTGCCCATGGCGTGGCCAACAGCCACAGTGCCACCTCCAGGTGCCCAGGCAGGTTTACCCTGTGCTGAAATGCCTGTGGGTGAGTCTGAAGGTGACTTTCTCACAACTGGTGCCAAACTTACCCTTGGAGAAGACACGTAAAATGCTATCACACTGTTTGCACGCACTATGTTATACGTGATACTACAGACTACCTGCCTTGCCAAGTATCACCAAACGAGCATCTGCCCACGCGTGTCTATTTTTGACAGAACACTGTTATCCGTCATCCATTTCAATCTTTTAATACAAAGGCGGCCACACCAGAATCTAACCTTAACCCTGACACACATCTGAAGTGTCAAAGACCCTGTTTCTATAAGAAACAGTTCAACATTACAGAAGGTGTAACATAAAAGTGCTCTGAGGGTTATACAGAAAGGTTTTGAAGAGCCAAAGCAACCGATTCTACTTAAGATTCTGAAAAGGAAAAAGTAAGCTTTTAAGTAAGAGTCAACTCTTTCACTGAGCCATAGTGGCCCAAAGAATTGTGGAACATGTTTGGATTGCCCAGGTCCTACCTGAAATTTTAAATCATTTTCCACATCTCTTTTATGACTACAACTCAGCACTGCAGCTTTCTAAATGGATTGTTAAGTTTGCAAGCATGTCATGAAGTAATGAAACTACAGAGTCAAGCTCTTCCTTAATTTAGAAGCATTTGTTAAGAGATCATAAAGTCAAACCTCAAAAGCCCTCCCGAGTTACAACTGTGGGACGCATCCCAGTGCGTCCTGACCTGAACTGCAACCACGGGGCACCCACTGGGTGTCAGGAGAAACGCAAAGCACAGGCAACTAATACATAAAACCACATAATTTAGGAGATGCAGCACTACTTTCTCAATTGAACAGAGTTACACATGCCTGCAACTTTAGCTCAGTTAAATATTTAGTGATCACACTTTTACATCTTCAGCTCTTTCTGAAGGTTTACCTATAGGTCACCGGAGATAAGATATATCTTAAAGCATTAAATCAGTGTAATACTTATTCCATCAAACTAAAGAGATTTCTTGATTTTCTTCCCTTTAAGGCAGAAGGGGGAGAAAAGTGCAGTAATTCTCTACGTTAAAAAAAAAAAAAAAAAAAAAAAAAAAAAAGGAAAAAGAAAGAAGAGATGAGCATGACAAGGTCAAGCTATGATGTCCACGGCTTTCAAAGTACAGTGTCCAAATGAATACTTAAACTCAGACCAACTAAAAATCTCTACAAAAATACAGTGTAACATGCACTGCTTTTTCTCCTCTGTAATTTATTTGGTCGCTTCCCACTGTGACACTGAATTAGATACCCTGCCAACCGCCTGTAATAAACTCGTGTAGCAATGCAGTCAAGGAAACGGACACCCAGAAGGCACAGACATTTCCCTGATCAGGAAACACACATTGAGATCATATTCATAAAAATCAGGTGAACAGGAATCAAATTAATTACTAATGACAATATCAGGGTTAAATGTACATCTGCCTCAGTGCTAAGAGGTGTCATTAGAGAGATATACCTTACCAGACAGGCAGCTGTTTTAACTGCTGCCCTTTCAATTAATGCTTTCCTTGGCAAAGTTATTGACTTTCTAACCTCGATACAAAGATGAGCCATCTGCTGGCTCGGATCCTACACACAGCTGGGTGCACAGCTCACCTCACCCAGCAGAATGCTCACTGCCTGCTGGGGCAGCTGGGCAGCACAGAGCGGCACGGGGCCACGCTGCAGCACAGCCTGCAGAGCACAGCGCCGGATTGCTGCTGGAGGGAGGGACCTCACCTGGATTCCTAACACCTGCTCCTAAGTTTGAAGTTCTCCACTTAAAAGTAAAAGAGAGAACAGAAATGGTGGCCATCTCGCTGTTGGCTGGATTTCCCAACTAGAAGCAAGCCAGAAAACAAGTAAAGCCATTCAGTTTGAAGTCTGTAGTCTGAAATAGTCTGCTTTTGAAAAATGGCAGCCTTCCCTTCCTCTTCACTATGGAAGCTCCTTAAATGGTTTCACGAAACCATGCAGCAAGATGGATCGCTGCAAACGGAGCGGAGACAACTGCCTGGACTTGCTGGAGTAAACTGTCTCTGCGGAGGACGCCTATTGCCTGCACTGCGCACGGTTAGCTTGGTCACCCAACACACAGAAGCACTGAATCCCGACAACCTCCTAGACATTCCCCTTGCCTACAAAAGCAGCAGACTCCTTGGCTCCCAGCATACAGCGGAGCAGATTCATCAGCTCTCTTTAGTAGCTTGCCAGTCCTGGTTTTCCCACTGGACCTCCGAGCATGCAGTTAAGTTCTAAGTTGCCAAAATGGGTATTTCTTTCTCTTGTGTCTGTTCGAATAGTTAGACAGCTGCAAAGCAAATAGGTCTATTGAACTGATCCAACACAAAGCTACGCTTGTTCTCTGTTCTTCCTTCCCCCCGCTCTCCCAAGGTGGGAGGAGTTGGGTGGTATTCTTCTGTCCCAGCAGATCTTGCAGCCATATAATCATTGACAAAAGGAAGGACCCAGAATACGATTGAAGAGAAAGAAGAGATATGAGAAATCACTGGACTGAGGGTAGGAACCCACACATCAAATCTTTCTCTCTAGTTTCTGCTCCCCACCTTTCACTGCCCCTCCTGCTATTTTCACAGCAATATCCAATATATTTGTGAGAGCAATCGCTGTCCTCCTGTCTGCACCCCAAGAACCCAGACCTTTCTATTTTCTCTGCAAGACAGTTAAAGTGGTACTTTTCCCCCACAGCTTCTTCCTTACTTCCTTTCATATTCCTCTTGCCTGCCTTATTCTCATGATTCTCTTGAATTTTCTCCTTGCCTTTGTTCCCTGTTTCTGAGCCTCCTACTGCTGACCTGAAGTCAAAGTACAATAAAAGCCAAAGCAATTCCTGCTGAAGAGGCAATGCAATTCTTACAAACAGCCAACTAGCACGGACTGACAGTATGTATCACATGGCAGAAACACAAGGAAAACAGCAAGCAACATCTCAGCACTAAAAATCCTCAACATTTTATCCCCTTGCACAGATCACAAAAGCAACAAAAAAATGGATTATATAAAAGATATCTCAGCACTACAAAAAAAAGAAGGGCTTTAAAATTTCCAGACAGACCAAGAGTCAATATACTTCAAATATCACACGGAAGGCTAAGCGTTCTGTTAAGACATGACCTTTCTATAGGGACACTGCTAGTGCACGAGTTTTGTGCAAATGGATTTAATTATCCGACGAAAACATGGAAGAAATTGACTTTGAAAATGACAGCATAAATGGTCGAACAATTGTACAAACTGAGGTCCTCATTAATAAAAGAGACCTCTGTGCAACTGAAACGCCACTTGAGAGGTGTAGATAGTTTTACTATCTTATTATAAGTTAGCTTTTTCTTCTTTATCTTTTCAAGATATATTTTCTCTTTCATCCTTCTCTATGTCCATACAAGTTTAAAAGGTATCTGGTGCTACATTCTTTTAGAAATATTAAAAGAGTCACCCCAGCTTTTGGGTAAACAAGTATTTGTTACAGCTCCTAGTAAAAGACAGTATTTTTTTTGCCGATGGCAGCATACTTCATTCTAGTGAGCAGGCAAGATTCAACATTCACAAATATCCAGTTGTAACACGCTCACACCATGAGTTTTTACAGCTTTCAAACCAACCATTCAAAAGAAGAGATCAGACAGGTACAGCGGGGCGGCCATTTTGAATGAGCGCCTGTTTACGATCGCATCTTTCGGGGCCTGAGGCACCATCTGTGGCTTGCCTTAAAAAAGAAGAATTCTTACATCTGAAGGATGTCTGAGGAGCACTCATGCTTCACACAAGCCACTTGGCAAAAAGTAGAGTTTCAATAGGCTAAGCCATCAAGGCTCCTGTGCCTTTAAGATGACACAGACCTCAGATCTGAAGCCCTCCTCTGGACCTTCTCCGATCTGCGCTGCCCAGCACAGTTGGGGTTGATGATGTCTAGGACAGCATATTAGAGCACACTGCTCAAAACTGGTTACACAGGCTAGAAAAACAAAGAGGAGACTTATCTGGAGTGACAAAGGCCAGTCTTACCGTGGCACAGACAGAGGGGGAGAATGGCTATACGGTGGCACAGACAGATTTGTGCATTTTTTTCCCCAAACACTATCAAATGACAAAGATATTCATCAATTATTAATTTAAAATTCTCAGTGTCGCGTTGGAACGTTCTCAGTCCTGGGTATGGAGCTGCTCAGAACGAACGCTGCACCACGTGTAACTAAAACACTTCTGGCTTTACCTGGATACTTTCACAAGTTCCTTAAGGCGACCGATGGGTGCTCCTGCTCAAACGACTTCCATAACAACATCATATTCCTGAGTCCGTGTTGTCCAAGAATAACTGCCAAAAATCATGGCTATGATTAGCAAGAACCTTAAACAAAACAAATTTTTCATCAACTGCTGAACATTTTACTCTTAGTGTTTCCCTGAAACAGAACTACACAGCAAAACTCAGCGCTGCTAAGAAGGCTCCACGTGCAAACTTCTACGCACAAGTTAGTTTGAAATTTTACACTTAAGGAAATTATTCTCTATTTTCCAAGCCTGAAACTTAAAAATTGTGCTCAACCATATCTATGTAGGCACACTCAGATCAAGAAGTTTTGCCATGCATGAAAACCTCTTTTCCTGATGGCACTTCTGCAAAAAGTCAGGTCAACGCTACATTAAATAGCACCAGTAATTCTAACTGCTCTCTGAACAGACATCCACGAGTGCCAGTTGTACACAGCAGTCAGAAAATTCATACTGAAGGAATTTCAGCCTTTCAAGCGGCCTTCCTGGTCTGCTAAGTTAAAGAAGCACACCCAGCTCTGCGCACCGCGCTCCAAGTTGAATGGATCGAAAAGTCACAAGAGTCCAATTGAGGCTACGCAAAAATACCTGTGGGAGTTGCCTGTTCTTGGATATAAAATAGAGACTGAGGGAGAAAACTGATTAAGAGCTGAAACATTGAAGTTACTGCATGAAAAGCAAAACAACCAACAAGGATAACATCTAGAAGCCACACTATCTTCTTACCAATGATAACAACTGTGTCAGTATCTTCTCAATAGGATACTGAGGAACTCTCGCTCCCTTCCAAATTCGGGCCAACTTCATGTTTATACTTTTTCATAATTACTCATAAAACAACATTTCCATACTCATAATTATGATTTAGACATCCCAGACAATTAATACAAATATATTTAAATAAGCAAATCTATTTACAACCAAAAAGGATACAGACACGACCAGTTAGTTTCACCACACTTCAACGTGAAGCTCAAAACGGGGGCCTTAAAACACAGCTATCAAAAGCAAATCCTCTCAGTAACACGAGGTAGTTGGAGAATTACACAATTCTTAGTCTTAGAATTCAACAACTAATTACTGGTCTAGGGGATTTCCATTTTCAAAACAGAAAAGCATAGTGCAAGCAGGAGCAGGCAAGTCCAGGACAACATCAGTATAATAACTCAGGAAATGCACTCATGGATGACAACAGCAGAAAAGAATGCACTTCCAGACTTTGCAAGATTGCTATTTCATATAATGTTTAAGCAGTAATTGCAGTTAGAGGCATACCTTTCCATTTTTAGAGTGTCTTACTTTTGCTTTATAAAAATGCCTACAATTTCAGAGAGCTGATAGTGAAGTAAACTGCAGACACCAAAGCAAGGAACAGCAAGCAGCTGACAGGAGCACCCCAAGCCAAACAAAGCCTGAATACCCTTCAGCAGAAAACAGTACTAAACCAACTCCTACTTTAAAGAGAAATAAACAAGAAACACATGTACTACAATGCCACAGGAGTTGAGAGTTTTACGTGTACCATTTGTACCTGGCAAAAAAGGAAACATTTCACTTATGCCACTTATTAGTTATCTTTTCAATACCATATGCAGCAGAACAAATTACAGGCATTAACAGGATCCACCTAATTGCATTTTTTGTTCCCCTTTTTGTAAGAGAGACTGTTTTGAATCCAAAATTTCTCAAATGAAGCCTTTCAAAGGCACGGAAGAGGAATGAGAAGGTTTCACCTCTCTTTCCTTTCTCTTTTAATGCTCACCTAATGAGTTCTCTGTTGGTTAAGTTTGCACAGGGCCAGATAGAAAAAGCTGCCAGCAACAGAGCAAACGCTGTCTCAACATGCCCAGCAAAGGAGGGGCACAAACAGGGCTCAAAAATCTGCCATACGCTTCTTCCCTTTTACAGGAGTATATATAGCACCTCTTTTTTTTTTTGCCCAAGGGAAACACAACAACAAGTAAATGAAAAGTGTATCCATTACGTAGCTGGAACATAACATCTGCATATAAAAGATGTTACTTGAAGAAATAATTAAAAGGTTTCTTGCTCGCAACAGCAAGTACAGTTTGTAACTTGTTTCTCTACAGTATCTGCTAGTTAACTCCAAATAGCTCTCAACACACCTTCTGACAAACATTTTTAGAATTTTTTTTATGTGCTTTAAAAATAGATTTCAGTGAGGCCAGTAATGCAAACTTCAGAACAACATATCCAAATACGGAGAGGTAAGCGCAGGCTCGTCACCACCTCGTCCCGTCTTTGCCTGGTTTTAATACTGATGCTGCTTGCCAACATCCTCCCGCTAAGGAACAGAAGGGCACAGTTCTGTTAACAGTTGTGTCGGACACGGAAACAAACAGACGTACCTCAACTTCCTGTTTACAGTCACCTGAAGAGGCGGCGTTTGCTCGAGCTGAACTGATGGCAGAACACATCTGCGGTTTTCTGGGTCATTTCGGTCTCAGCCCAGCGAGGGGCCGTGGGGCCCAGAGCTCCACCAACACCTGGCAGCTGCCCACTGCAGGACGGTGCTGCTGCTGCAGGCCCAGCACTGGAGGAGCTGCAAAGGCCTCCCCTGCGACGCCTGGTGCCGCAGCACCTGCAAGGCCGCGCCGTGTGCCCAAGGCCGGCTACAGCCCAGGCTGGGGCAGCGCAAGGGAGCCAGGCCTCGTCTGGGAGAATAGAGCTTGTGGCTTCCAAAGCCTTCAAAGGCAAAGTTGCCACCACCACCACGTCTACTTTCAACAGCAATTAGAATATAAATGTTCACGCTAAGGAAAGGCTGGTAGTACTGTTATGTGAACATAACAGAATGAACCACGGCACCAGCTTGCGCACTTCGGAGAAATCTTCACAAAAGAAAAATGTCATTCACCAAGACAGCACGACAACCTTCAGCTTCCCACTGAATTCTGATGATCTGATGACCTAACTTCGGTGATGGCCTATTTGCAACAGATGGAAATACCTGGGGCCATGCCAAGTACAGGCTCTAAGCTAAAATTTCAACAGGAAAGTTCTCCTTAATAAGCTACTGATTCTGTGTCTCTACAAAAGATTGTGCCATCACATTTCCAACATAGTAGTTATAAATTAATGAATAAATCAATCAGCTAATTTTAAGACACAGAGATGAAAGCTACATTCCAAGGACAGGAATAGTTGCATTACCAGCCTTGAACCTTACAGAGATGTCACCTCTCTGGAGGCTGCACTGCAACCGGTCACACAAATGCATTCCTTCACTTGGGAAAGGACAGATCTTAGAGCACAACCATTAAGCACCTTCGTGAATCTGCAACAGCAGAGAAGGATTCTTGCGGCAACCTCTCTAAAACTTCAGGCTGGAGTTTCTATCGGAAACAAATAGTACTCACAGCTTTTACTTTTTAAGATCCAGCTTCTCTAGACCCATTTGTGTGTGAATAATCAATCATGCTAATGGTGGAGTGCAGGTTTTTCATGCATATGGTAATTAAAGAGCAACTAAACCCACAAATAGGTTACTTAATTAACAAATTCAAGCCCGAAAGATTTAACAGAAAAATCAAGTTGCCTACAGAACTCTTCTTCTCAAATGAAGCTGTAGGGCCACCCCATGGCATCCCCTCAGCCTCCTCTGCTCTGGGCTATCACACTGCTACCTCCAATTTATTTTTTCTTACAGCAAAAACGTACCTTAGTATATAAATAAAATAGCATCTACCATAAAGGAAGTCAAGCTACTTAAATCACATCAGTTAAAACAGCAGAAGGCAGCCAGCTCCTCTGAGATGTGTTTAATTTACAGTCAGTATAGTTTTGATTCATTTCCCACTGGAAAATATCAATATCGTGGTGATCTGCTTGCCTTCACACTGTGACAGGACCATTTTAATTAGAGCTCTTAAATAAAATATATACAAATAGCTTCACATAATAGCTAGGCCTATTAGCCTACAGTCTTACATTTAGCATCCATCCATAGCATTACAACAACGACAAGTACATCTGGACAGACACAGAATTTTTAGAATCACACATTCAGGTTCCACACATAGTTGAGTACTTTATGCACAGAAAGTTTGCTGACATTTCTGCAGACAGAGGTGCTCTCGTGCCATTCACAAACCATCAAGACGGACAGACCAAGTCATACACCTGCTGTCTGTGTCTGACAGGATACTGACGGCAAAAACAGCAACCACAACACATTTAAACACAAAATCTTCACGGTTGATATCCCACAGGTTAGAATCATAGAAGGGACCTGAAAGGCCATCCAGTTCCAAGCCGCCTGTCACAGGCAGGGCTGCCAAGCGCTGTAGCAGGCACTGATCAGGCTGCCCAGGGCCCCATCCAACCTGGCCTTCAACACCTCCAGGGATGGGGATCCACAGCTTCTATGGGAAAACCAGAGATGCAAACCAAGCTGAAGGTGACATTAACCTGCCTAACTTGAGACCTCGCCCCAGACCTCACAAGAGGTGAAATAATTTGTAGAGTTTTTAGTTAAATGGACAAACCAGTTATCTTTCACTAACGACTTTCAGTTGACCTTACAAGCAGCACACTGATACTTCAAGATTAAAGGTGCAAACTGACGTTTGAAAATAATTAGTTCAAGCTACTGCAGCTCCCTCTTCTAGTCCTATGATAAGAATTCACATTTTACATTCATCTGGAATAAAAACGGGACCCCATCCTGTCAGTGTACAGCTAGTTAAAATGGCTAAGACCACAGCTACTGTAACCAACCCAAAATAAGCAACACAAGAGGAACACACAGCTGTAGCTCCCACAAGAACTGTTAGCTTATAGGGGGAGGCACTGAATGCCCTTTAAGAAAGTGCACACATAAATGCACACATAAATCACCATTCTATCTGAAGAGAAAGTACAAATCTACACAAGTTCTACACTGTGAAATGTTTGACATCCACACATTCTTTGGTCTAGATGAAATGAACTTGATGTTGGCCAGGTGAGATGCACAGCCACCAAATCTCCTAACACACACTCCTAGGTAGAACAAGGAAACAAAGTCAGCCATTAGTGCTGCATCATACAGCGTTTTGGGGTCCCCTTCCGAAGTAATGGAAGGAATATACTATACCTGCAAGGAAGAGCAGAATAGAAAGCCGATGTGCACTTGAAACCACAGAGCAGTTTCTATTTGTACACCATTTAAGATGCAACTCTTACAAATTTAACACACTACATTGTGAGACCCCACCACACCAAACTGCTTCATATTCACACACACACACATAGAATCAATCAATGAAACAACACTAATGGGGAGTCTGAACTCTGGACCTCATTAGCCTGTTCAGCAAGGTCCTTTTCAAAGGAAAAGGCAAACGGAGTCACTGGTACTAACAAGAAAACATCTGCTTACCCCAGCACTGCACAAGAGATTATTCAGTGCATTAAAATAGGAAAATATTACATATTAGGCAATACCATATCCTCACATATAGGCATTGTCTCAGCTTGGATTGTCTTCTTTCAAACAGAGCCTCAAAAAGTCCAAAATTAAATGCATAATGAGTAAACTTGTGTACCCATGAGAATGTAAGAGCTACAAGGGCACCAAGCCAGGGGTGCAGCCAGCACAGCAATCCCAGCCAGCAACGGCCTGGAGCAGATGCTCAAGGAAAGTGGAGAAGTAGCAGCTCTGTAACCCAGGTTTATCTCCCAGTCATCAAGTATCGGATTCAGCTGAAGTAGAGGAACTTCATGCTAAAACAGATAAAAAGTTCTAATTTGCAGGATCCTTCTAAATGTTATGTTAAACAAAGGAAAAACATTCTGAAGGAACACAGAAGGTATTTCTCAGATTTTTTTTTTTTTAATATTCTGTAACAAATTTCATTTTACAACCTTTAAATATTACGAATGCCAGACTCTTGCAGCAAAGGATGCAGAAGAACAGCAGTTATTCATCTGTTGGCTGTAACCAACATTTGACTTTGAAATTATTGTTTTGAAATACACTTAAGTGCTTTGAATTTCAATGGACTACACAATTCCATGCAGATCCTGCTGCCTTAGTTTAAAAAAAAAAAACAAAGCAACAACAAAAAAAACCCTGTTGATGAATATAAATATAAAAGAGTAGTATGTATGCTGGGAAGGTAATGAAATAAAAGTGGTAGTAAATAATCTGCTTTATTTTCTATTTAGTTATTTATTTTTCCATCTTTGCTCTCCTGTTCAGTGCTGCTATGAATTGCCAAAGGTTTTGTAGCTGGTTGTTATTTAGTTAATGCCTGTTAGCAGAATGCCATTGCACAAGTCTCACAGTTAACAGATTTCATACTGGGGGAGAAAAGCACTCGCTACAGCTCAGTTTTTAGTATTAGAAGGCCTTTTTGCATCCAAGATAGAAAGCTCTAGCAAAGCTACAATTCTGTGCAACACACACCTAACTTCAGCAGGCTACAGACCATCTCCAAGTTAAGAGAGAGCAGCTAAGAGAGCCTGGACGAGGTGCTGGGCAAGGAGGGACACAGCAGAAGTGACGCCTGCTTATTTCAGTGAGCGGGGTGGAAAACCTCAGTTAGGAACAACCAAGGATTAGCTCAAATCGAGGCATGGGAAACTGAAGGACTCGCACACCCAGCGTCAGCAGTTCTAGATTTTGTAAAGACCACCATTCTGTATAAGGAAAGCATTCACCTGCTGGAGCACAAGATGAAGCATTTCTGAACTGCTACCACAGTGACAAAATGCAGCTGGAAGGGGGCTGCCATAAGCTTTCATACGATGACATTTTTTGTAGAACACGCAGACAATCTCAGCAGACGCAAACCGCCATTCTGAAGGAGCAGGTGACGTGGGGCAGGGCTGCAGAGCGTGGCCCTTCATCTTCACAGCCTCAATCACAACCTGCGTGCCCCAGAACAATCAGCACACAGGAGCATCTTCAGAGCTAGCAGGAAAAAAGCCCCAGGCACTCATGAAGCAACTGAACACCAACCGCCCTAGAAATGCTGCACTGGTGCCAATATTTGTTCATACTGATACATTCTGACACTGAAGTTACACCTAAGTGAACTTGTCTCCTAACCCGGTATCCCTGTCAACCACTTCAACTAGCGGAGACTCGTGCATGATGCTGTGTGAACAACAAGTGAAGTCCTACACAGATTATCTTACTGGAACTCCTAAAATCTGAACGTGTTAGAATAACCTCAGAAATTATGTGATGCTACGCATAAAGCCTTCTTTCCTGTACAAAAATTACCTGGAGTATTACCAGAATATAATACCCTTTTTGTATTTTAATTCGAGAAACCAAAACATCAGGAAAACTTCAGAAACTGACACAGGAACACTTGGAATTCCGAAAACAGCCTTATTGTTCTGCAAAGAAC
>NW_024884844.1:14256454-14261878 GCF_019232065.1 Centrocercus urophasianus | reverse complement strand
TTTTTTTTTTAAAGTAGCATCTAGAGAAGAGCTGATTTAATTAGAGCAAAATTTCCCAAGTCTCAAAGTAGGCTGTCACCATGATTTATGCTAAGAAACAACGGCAAAACCCATGGAAACTTACTTTCGTTTCTTTAACAGGTAATCTAAATAGCATGGAGGAAATGGACACAGCTCACATGTCTGAGAGCCAACCTGAAACTTTTGGATTTAAGGTTTTCCACCTCACGTACAAATACACTCCCAAAAGAGGATGCACATATCTACCACTCTAGATCATTATTTCCAAAACGTGCCACCTATTTTCATTATGTTACCAATCAGAGCAAAGCTCGATATGAAGCGTATACAGAAGAAACAGATGGAGGCACCTGCAAATGCTGCCCGTACCTCAGAGGGAGGTTATGCCAAACAACAGGCCGGCAGCTCAGCCTTACCGCTGGACACAAGCACCTGCGCTACCAAAAGCCCCTTACCTGGGACCTTCTCCCCTGCTTACTTCATCTAATTCTGTCCTTTGGTTTGTGAACTCTACAGCCACATCAGCGTGGTGTTTATGCTCTATGACAGTACAAACGTAATTTCATTTTACCATATGCTTAAACTTATTTCTCAGCAACAAAGTCTGGTGGTTGCGTTCCCAAAGAACAACAAAGCAGGAACGTTAGCTCTGAGAGCCATCCCCGCATTTATCTTTAGATAGGTGCAACACTGGAGTAGGAATCTACAAAAGACAGTCGGTGAATGGTGCCGTGTGTATGCAATACTTCTGCACACAGAACTCCTCCAGTGATTCACTTGTTTGGAAGCCCTCAAAACTGACTGGAATGACATACAATATTTTGTTTTCATTTTTGTGAAAGATACAAAATACTTTCTTTTTAAGCACATCACAATGAAATGGAATTCAAGGAGCTGTCGCTGCTCTTAAATTCTTTCAGAGATCGTTGGATTTGTTTTATTTTGCATCTTTATACTTCCACTGCCATATATGAAAGAGCTTAGTATGCTGTGTTCCACAGGAACAGGCTAACAGAAATGATTACAAGTTTATTAGTTCTCACCATTTAGATTTACCTTCGTGATACACAAAGACACGAATATTCAATTCACGTGTTCCATGATAACAAAACTGCCAATGTGAGACGATGCAGACCACGTTGCTTAGGAATGAAAAGGTTTCCTTTAGGAAGACTGCAGCCTTTTTTTTTTTTTTTTTTTTTTTTTTTTTTTTTTTCTCCTCATTTATTTTGCAGGAAAAGAACAGCAATCAACAACAAATGGAAAGTCTCCTGTTCACATTATATTTCCAGCAGAGATGGCATGAACAAATAGCGTCAATTGAGATATAGATAATTTCTATTTGGACACATATAAAGCAAATGTTTTTGAGCACCTTTTTTCATTTTAAGTGCAGCCTAGTGACAGCCTAAGACTTTTCAGACCACTTACGTGCTGTAACAAGGCTTTGTTGAAAGTAAGATTTGTTAAGACTTTGCACGCAGGCAAACAGAAACCTAACCTTGCCCCCCCCCCACCCGCCGCCCTGTTTCATAGCCGAACATCTCCTGAGCAAACAGCAACGCCTGGCACCGCGCAGCACGGCTCCTCCCTTCCCCTGACCTCTGCCACCTCTGACCCTGCTTGGCACAGAGCCGAGCAGCCCTACCTTCCTGCCTGCGGCGGCTCTCCCCTGCTCCCGTCCCCGCAGCCGGCTCCAGCGAAGCGCAGGACGCTCACCGACCCACCTGAGGCTGTGCAGGCTGCCGCCGTGCATCCCGAGCTACTGCCAGCTGACAGGCACGGCACTCCAAGCGAGCGCCGCAGAGCTCTCCTGCCGAGCGCTCTGATGCAAAGCACTGCTAAGGGAAGGGAGAGGTGCTCTGAGCTCCTATTTACAAATAGGACAAGCAGCAAAGGCTGGCCAATTATACAGCCTACACAGTATCTACGAAGCTTTTGCTTCGCGGATCCAATAGCTACAGGGTAAATTTCACTCACTGCCCATAATTATTAGCCTGTGGTTGCATAAACACTAACTACATTAAAAATCCCCCCATTGAGCTGTGATGCAGACAACAAGTTTCAGCTCGTATGTCTTCAAAGGCCTTACAACAGATTTCTTTCTTCCCTTTAATAACAAATCACAATACTGATCAGAATTAGGTTAGCCATGGTTTTGATTCAAGGTTCACAGAAGCTCACTACGTTTCAGTTAAAGCACCCAGGTAATGTCTCATATAAAGAACAGATCCCACTAATGGAAGAGGAGAAGAGAAGAAGGGTTAACTTCAGTTCTTCGTAAGAACGGATCAATCCCTTTCAAAAAGTAATAACTTGTGGTTTTATTCTGTGCACTAAAATAAAGGCATAGTTATACTGACTGAAAAAGCCAATTAGCACAAGGTCGGCTGGTCTTTGTTTTCCTGTGCTATGCAAAATAAAGAACAAGGGGTAGGAAGGAAGATCCATGAGAGATGACCATGGAGGCATTCTGGAGAAAGAACAGTATTTAGCTATTTTTTCCTTCTGTAACTACAGAAGGTGATAGGAGTAGTTTATTAAGCTTTTCTGTTTGGAGGGAAGAAAACAATAATGGGGAAAAAGATGCACGCACATCAAAAGTACCTGAACTTAAAAACAAACAAAACCAACAACAAAACTGTTCAAAAGTCATCCTGTTTAAAAACACTAAGAGTGGATTTTCCCTCACTTTCAGATTTCCCTAGCTTGCTACTTTGTCTTCCTTTGCCTGTACGAGAGGGAAGCTACAAGGCCCGGGAAGGTGAAGGCGGCAGTGAGCTGCCCTCGGCTCGCTCCACCACGGCTCCCGGCAGCCGCAGCAAACCAGCCCGACTGGTTGGAGCCGCGGCCCTTCGGCAAGAGCTGACTCAGAGCAGAGCTGCAGTCACCTGCCGGGCTCCGGGCCTTGGAGCGCAGCTGAAGGGCTGCCAGTTGCCACGGAGGGAAACTTCCACCTTAAGCCTCTCCTTTCCGTGATAGTTTCGGGGCCTTCTTTATTCAAAATGAAATAAACAAGCAAAACAACAACAAAAACGTCACATCAGTTGACTGAAAATGAAGCGGTACTTCCCTCTTCCTGAATAGCACGTGGCTCCCCTTCCTCGGGGAAGGAGCGAGCTGCTAAGGGCGAAGACGAAGAGACAGCCAGCGGGAGAGGAGCTGAGGCCCGGAGGCCAAAGCTGGCTGCAGCTGACATGAAGCCATGCTTCGGTCTGCTCACAGCACAGCCCTGGAAGGTGACTGGGGGCAGCTCCTGGCTGCCCTCATTGCCCCTCACTCCTTCTGTGAGCTTCACCCAAAAGAGAACAGGCGGGTGTTCTGCCGCACAGCAGGGCACTGGAGGTCATTCCACACACCTCAGGCCAACAAGGCTGCTAGCAGCAGAAACCGACCCGCAGCCCTCTGTGCTGCACCCCAGCCACTCCCTGCCAGCAGGGCTCAGGGCATGGCAGAGCAGCAGAGCAGTGCCACGAGCCGTGCCCACACCATGGCACACCCAGCTCCCCATCCCCGCACACACACTGCCGTGCTCGCTCAGCTCCACACCGCCGTAAGCCTCAAAGCAGTTCCCATTTCTCTTGGAGCGACAGTTCACATCCAATCCATAGGGAGTTGCTATCTTATTTTCAGTGAGGGTCGGGGGAAGGGAGGAATTAAAGAAAAAAAGAAAGAAAATCAGAAACTAAGGCAAACACTCCTGAAAATTCCAGAAGTTGGAGCCACTGCAGCAGGAGTTAATCACAGAGATGCACAGTGCTTTTTATACATGGCAACAAAGCCCTTTTTCTGCAGTAACTCTTACAAGATGTTTCCCATCAAATGTTTCTGTTCCCGCTGCTGCTCCCAGCTCACCTTTCCAGCTGTCCTTCACCCCAGGGCACAGCCAGGGCCGCCCTCGGGTTCAGAGCAGCAGCCCAGCACAGCAGGTGACAAAGGGCCTCATCGCCCCAGGGCTGCCCTGCTCCAGGAGCCCTGGGAGGAATCCGAGTGAGAGAAGCTTCTGGCACACACAGGTGTTAACCTGGACACTGACTTGATTGAAAATACTAAGAACACAAATGGGAGATGAGAGCAGTGCAAAACACAGCTGACATCAGGCTCACAAGGACCTCTTCTCAAGCACCAAGAGCTATGCCTGCTTTTCAGGAGACTTCTCTACGTGGTATCACAGTGATATCACTATATTCTGGTAACAAACCCAACTGTTGTTCATGCTTGTAACAACAGCCTCTTCCTGCTCACCCTAGAACAGGTGCTTTCTTGCACCCAATAAAGAAACTACCAGAGAAACACTTGCAGAAATTGCTCATTTTCAGCACAACTGAAAAAAAATAAATGAATAAAGCCAATCAAAATCAAGGCAGTACTCACAAAGCCATTCAAAGTTGCTGAAGTTACCATAGCCATCCAACCTCTGTGTGTATATTTTAAAGACATAAAGCAGAGATGCAGAAATGCTTATTTATGCTTCCCATCAGTGGGAACACAGAGCAGCCCATTGCCAGCACCGACCACTCGACACCACTCACTAATGAAGGCCACTGGCATTTTCACAAAGCACACATCAACATTCAACCTACGAGATAACTCAAAACACGCTGTACTGATGCCCTGCTGGTAAATGAAACTACTAGGAGCAAAATAACACATCAGACCACTCTCCTTGTTAACACTGCCTTACTGAACTCGCTCATCTATTATAACAGGATCCTGCACAGTATTATTAAAGTAGATAATAATAGCAATCAACAGCACAGCTTTCTGCTTTACCTTTCCATGACATTGTACGTACACACACATGCCCTAAGAAGAATTGGGAGGAGTTGGTTGGACTGGATGATCTTGCAGGTCTTTTCCAACCTTGGTGTTTCTGTGATTCTGAGTGCTGCCTGCTTACAGGGGAATACAGCAGGACTTCCATTACCGATCCCACTACCAGCCTACAACACCTCACAAGACAGAAGGAAAAAAGACATTCGGGTCGGTGCTTAACCAGGTCCCACGGACAGCCGCTCCCCGAGCTGCAGGACGGACCCTGGCCAGCAGTACAACGCCAGCAGCCGAAGGGGAAACCGTAACTATCGCCGCGTTCTCTTGACCTCTAAAGTGCAAATCACCCCTAAAAAAAAAACAAAAACCAAAAAACACAACAACACAGAGAGAGAACGCCGAAACGTCACGGAAGCATGCAGCGCTACCGCAGAGCCGACCACACCTTTCGGCCAGCCCTCCATCCCGGCTCAAAGGTCCGCGCGCGGCGCCGCGCTCAGATGGCGCCCAACGCCCGCACGTGCCCGCGGCGCTCCGCCTCAGCGCCCGCCCAGGGCCTCGGGGCTCCGCGCTGCGACGGACGGAGCCGGGCGGGGGGCAGCGGAGCTCGGGGGCCGCGGCGGCCGGCCC
>NW_024884844.1:14195469-14256354 GCF_019232065.1 Centrocercus urophasianus | reverse complement strand
CCCACTCGCTCGCTCACTCACTCACCGCGGGCGGCGGCGGGCGCGGCCGCCCCCTCAGCCGCGGCGGGCCCTAGCCCGGGGTCTCCATGGTGGCGGCGGCAGCAGCGCTGGTGGCGCCGCCGCCCGCTCCGCCTGGCCGCGCTCCGCCTCCCCGCCGTACGTCACGCGACGCCCCGCCCCCCGCCCCGCTCCTATTGGCCCGACTCGAGGCGGGGCGGCGGAGGATTGGTTGACGCATCGCGCCGAGCCGGCCAATGGCGAAAGGAGTTGAGGTTGCTATGGTTACCGATGCTGTTAGGCGGGTGATGGGGAATGCCGGCAGTGCCCCGCGGAGGCGCGCGGCAGTGAGAACGGTTTGCGTGTGGCTGCTCTGACGTTCGGTCCGCGCTGCTGAAGGTGCCGCGAACCTCTGCTGGGAAAGGAAGGGCAGCTGAAGTGCAGCTGCTGCACTCGTAAGCCCGGAATTCATCTTCGTTACCCGCTTGGAAAATCGTCTCCTACCCCTGGAAGATTCTGGTGTGATGTCTGTGATAGCCGTTGCCATTTGCATGGATTAATACAGTAAGTGCTGCTGCTTGTGCTAAACGCAAAGCTCTTGGCGTATGTAAGTCTTGGTTCCTGGCTGCCCTGAGCATCCCATTATTCATACTGTGTTACACACAAAATGTTACCAAACCAGAATGGTGACCTCCTTCTAGGAAACAGAGTCCAGAGGTGTAAAAGCTTAAGCTTTGTAAAGGAAGAATTAGCAAGGGTGGAATAAGAACATAGAATCATAGAATGGCCTGAGTTGAAAAGGACCACAATGCTCATCCACTTCCAACCCCTGCTATGTTCAGGTTCACCAACCACCAGGCCAGGCTGCCCAGAGCCGCATCCAGCCTGGCCTTGAAGATAAAAAGTGGGGGGAAGGGTCAAAACAGAGAGAAGAGCAAAAGAGTAGGAGAAATAAGATGCAAGATCAGAAGAACAGACCTAGAATAAAGGGATGAGAGAGCACAGAACCTCTGAGAGTGATGACTTACATTGCCTGCAAGGTTGCTTCACCCAAAGGTGCACTGGATTAATTAGATCAACTTCCAGTCTAAACTGGATATAACCTATAATTTGGATGTTGCTACACTGGCCTGGCTTCTGCAGATGACAGCGTTTAGAAAATGAAAAAGCTTACTCGCCTCGCTTGGCAAACGGAACATTTCTGAGCATTATTGTTGTGAATACAGGAGGCACAGTCTACTGGCAGGCTGTGAAAGGTGGCTTAATGCCATCTCTTGGCCTTTCAGATTCTGGGTGGCTCCAGGTGGACAGCTGCAACCTTCAGTGTTATTTGGAACAGGCTGTTCCATGTGCCCTGTCTCCCTGCAGAACCACTACACTCAGAGTTCTCTCTGTATTTTGGAATTTACAGCTGGGGCTAGATGGGAGTGAGGAACAACAGCAAGAATGAGAAAATGCTCGTCAGCCAGTTCATCTTGGCAAGATAGAAATACAAAGAGTTAAAAAATAGGTTTTTTTTGAGACCTTATAAGATTTTCAAATATATTGAATGACTGTCAGTGAAGAACAGCAATTTCATTCTAATTGGTATTAGTCATGCAGTCATAGCTTTTCATATTTATTTTGGCACTCACAGCAGTCACTGCATTATCTAATTTGACCACTGTGTATCACAAGTCATCAGTTCCCACCCATCTATCCCTGTACTGAGCCCCATAGGGACAAAATGTGTTGTGGAAAAGCATCTGAGTTTGACTCGCCAGTAAAAAGAGCTTGATTCTCCTGATTCCATTCTTCTTATTCCATTAGCTAGTAGTTGCCTTTATTAAATACACATGTAAACTCTTACAGCAATTTTGGGATCAGCAACAAACAAGTGCTGTTTCTTTTTATCTTTTTATTTTTCAGAATGTGACTTGGAAGTAAGATTTCTTTCTCATTCTCAGTATCATCTGGAAAGTGCCAATTCCATTATGTTTGCAAATCTTTTTAAAAAAATCTAATGGCATATTTTCCTTCTGAAACTTCCTTGTTTTTTATGAGCCTTAAATCTGTTCTCTTAAAAGGTTTATGCTTGTTCTCCAGCTTTTTAGGCACACAATTTACTTAACGGATATTTTGCTGCTGCTGTTCTCCTTCAGTCTTTCAAGTCATTAGTATGTTTTTCTGCTTCATTTAATCTATCCTGAAATTAATCCAATTTATCTTTTTTGTTTGCTTTTGTTTTCGTTTTTAGTTCTGCTGCTATGTCCTGTCTGGATGACCTGCAACATCCTCCCACCACAATATCTCTTGTGTGAACTTTTCATAGAATCGTAGTATTGCCGGGGTTGGAAAAGAGCTCCAAGGTCATCTAGACCAGCTATCCATCTACCACCAATTTTTCCCCACTAAATCATATCCCTTACTACCACATCTAAACTCTTCTTGAAAACCTCCAGGGGCAGTGACTCAACCACCCACCTGGGCAGCATTCCAGCACCTGAATGCTTTTTTGGAGAATAAATTGTTCCTAACATCCAACCTAAACCACCTGTGGTGCAACTTGAAGCCATTCCCTCTCATGCTGTTGCTAGTTAAGCTGGAGAAGAGACCGGCCTCCACCTCGCCACAACCTCCTTTCAGAAGTCGTAGAGAGCAATAAGGCCTCCCGTGAGCCTCCTCTTCTGCAGGCTGAACAATCCCACTTCTTTCAACTGCTCCCCATAAGCGTGCACAGCTCCATTGCCCTTCTCTGGACATGTTCCAGGGCCTCGATGTCTTTCTTGTAGTCAGAGGCCCAAAACTGAACACTGCACTTGAGGTGCAGCCTCACCAGAACTGAGTACAGAGGGACGATCACCTCCTGCTCTGCTGGCTGCCCTATTTCTGATACAAGCTAGGACAGCATCGGCCTTCTTGGCCACCTCGGCACACTGCTGGTTCATGTTCAGCCGAGCATCAAACAACACCCCCGGGTCTGTTTCTTCCACATGGTCTTCCAGCCACTTTTGACCAACCCTCCCCTAAAGACACCCTAGAGGAGTCAGCTCCCTGCAGCTCAGACCTCCCCAGTACAGGGGCTCTTCTCCTGCCTGCCCATCTCTCCTGAGCAGCCTAAGCCACCAGCCTCAGCCCTGCCGCAGTGCGAGTTGTCCTGCTATCTCTCACTGAGCCTGCGGTATCATAACCCTAAGACTGGGCCAAAAATTCCAGTTTCCCTTGCTCATTTCCAATGCTACATGCACTTGTGTAGAGGAGCAGTATGGGGAGCAGTTCAGTTTGTTCGGCCCAGAGAAGAGGAGCCTGAGAAGCCCACAGCTCCTCACAGGGAGTAGAGAAGCAGTGCTGAGCTCTGCTCTCTGGTGACAGCAACAGGGCCAGAGGAAACAGCTCGGAGCTGCATGTGGAGGGTCAGGTGGGAGTGAGGGAAAGGCTTTGCTCCGGAGGGCAGTGGGCATGGCCCCGAGCTGCCGGAGCTCAGAGAACATTTGGACAGCACTCTCAGCCATAGGGTTGTGTTCAGGTGGTGCTATGTGGGGCCAGGAGTTGTGTTTGATGGTTCTTGAGGGTGCCCTACTCTGTGATTCTATGATGTTCACAGTCCTTGCAAAACATCATCATGCCTATCTTTAATTTGAGAGATAGTTTCTCTTTTTTCAAGATCACCCTTGCTTTCTCATTTGAGGTAATCACACAGGAACCGTAGCTTTGCTTAGAAGTGGAAGCTGTTGCCACAGAAGTGGGAGCTGTTGCTCCTTGGAAATGGAGGACAGGGAAGATCAGTACTGGGCACAAAAACAGTGTTGTCTTTGTCTTTTTTTTTTTTTTTTTTTTTTCTGGAAACTGTTTAGTGCTGTCTCTTATCTGTAATTTCTTACAGATGCTGAAATTACAAAGGATTGGAAAAAAATTGCTGGAGAAGAGTAATGTTCATGGCAAGGCTACTGAACAAATGAGCAGCTGCTTAGCATTCACAATGGAAATCATTCAGATGTGTGGGGCTTTTCCCCCTCATCACTAAAACCTACAATTTGATTTTAAAAGTTACTGCAAAGCATTGTGTTGATGTCACAACAGCTCAATCATGATACAGTTGACTTTGGGTAGCTTCTAAACTGTATTTGCATCTGGTTTTAGAAAGCAGTGTGCATTCTCATGCTTCTTTTGTTGTAAACTGAGATGTGGGAACTAATAGAAGATGTATTCCTGGAAGAGTCATGGAGTGACATCTTGCTGTTTCAGCCAGGGGTTTTTACAGAAATATGTAGTCTTGTATGGAGACATATCACATCATTGCTCTGTCTTTGGTATGGATTTCTCCTTCTCCGTTTAAAAACAAGTAAATGAGGAAAGCTGTTTGGATGACACCAAGTTATTTGCATTTCCTTTTTTCTTCTTCTATTTCCGTGGTTTTGCAGGGTCTAGAATCAGAAGTTCATACCTGGTGCTTCAAGCACTCATCATATCATTAATCTTCTCAGGGCACAGCCTCTTCAGTCTGGCTGAAGCCTAGGTGTGATGGAAAGGGGAAGTGCTATCCTGTCATGTTATCTCTCTAGCTTTCATTGTGCCAGCAAGCACGATTGCACAGCTGTGCAGTCAGCTAGGTTGGAAAATTGATCCAGTTTTCCCCAAACTCTCCACAACATAGCTTCTTTTTCAGTTGTATCAATGTCCTCGTCCAGCTCGCTGTTCTGGCCTTCAGTGCCCACACTGAAGCAGCGGGCAAGTAGCCATGTGTAGAGTGGATGGGGGACCTTCTCTTCTGGCAGTGATGTGAAATGGGCTGCCCTGAGCATCTCTGCCAGCAGAACTGAGGTTTGAGGAATAACAGCTTGCTGGACAGCAATATAAACTCAGTTGCTGAGTTTAAGAAAAATAACCTTTCTTTGGCAAAACAAAAGGTGTCCATATCAAGATATTGTCCTGGTTTATAGGGTGAAACGGTGAGTGCTCATTTGGCAATGTGGAGGGTACAGCGTGCTGCACCACAGGGACATCTACAAATCAGGGCTGCTCTTGCGTGCTGCTGCATCTGACGAAACCGGGCAGCTCAGCAGCAGCTGAGTGGGCGATATGGGGAGGGAATGTGAGAATAAGCTGTGGGAATGTCCAATAAAGAGAAAAACGATTAGCAGTCACTGTTTGGTGGGTTTTCATGTTCTAAGCCTGTAAGCATTATCTGTGGAAACTAGCAACCTATTTTTAAAAAATCAAGACCAAAACCAAAACCCCCAGCCAACAAAACAAAGCCACCAGCACTGACACAAATGCCACAAAAACTCTGGCGGGTGCAAGCACCAAAATCTGTTCAAGGATAGGTGAAGGCCTGCTGGGATAATTCGCAGTTCCTACGGGACAAAACAGTGCTGGGCTTTATTTGTGGACTGGAAAAAAACTTGGGAAAGTTGCCAAACTGTAATCTTTCTCATCAATCTAGGAATGCAGAATTTCAAACTGGAATTCAGGCAGCCTTACCAAGACAACAAAGAAAATACATAAGCAAGAAGGCTTTTGTTTATGGACTCTGCTTTTCTAAGTGTTGAAATAAGAGGCTTTCAGAAAAATATCTTTGTGTGTGACTCTGTATCTTTCTAATTGTTGGAAACAAAATGGAATCAGTGGGCTTAGCTGGTGATCAGTGGGGCTGTGATCTGATGACAGCAGTCCAGATCCCCGTGCAGAAATTTATACTCAGTGATCAGTAAACGATTTCTTTCTCAGTGGATTGATGACTTCTGCACACTCTGAGTGACATCAGGTGTCTTCTGCTGAATTTCTGCTATTACTTGGTATTGATTTATTTCAGTATCAGATGGCAAGGTAAATGTGATGGTACTCAGACTTCTGCTGCAGCTCCTTTAAGCCCAGCTCTCCAGCTATCCCTGCCTATGAAATAGCATCCTTTTCCCATTGGCCCTGTGTTGCTATAGATGGAACATTGCTCCAAAGCACTGGCTGCTCTCACCCCAGTCTTTCATTCCATGTTGTTAAAGTAACGTGTTTTCTTTTCTCATTAAGCCACCCCTTTCTTCTAAAACTTCACAGCTTTGGGCTTCTCTTCAGAAAGATATTTCTGCTACCTCTGGATATAATAATGCTATTAGTCCTGTAAGACCTTTCTTCCTGGTTATTTCATGCAGCCTTAGGTTGGTTGGTTATTTTAAATGTATTCTAGTTCCCTTAGAAAAATGTTCTTTTACTTCCTGTTGTATATTTGTGTAGTATCAAGAACGTGTGATACCAATTCAGACTTTACTAAACTCCTTGTTTTGGTATGTTTAAGGTTATACATGCAGCTGTGTGGTCCTTGGGATCCTGACCAGGACGGCCATAGCCTTGCAGAGCAGAGTCCTCAAGAGTAAACCTAAGTCTTTAGGAAGGACAATGGCACCAAAGCTTTTACAAATAAACAAACTGACATTTTTTTCTTCTACAGTTTGGAGTGATCTGTATGGATCATAAGTGTGGAAATAAGGAACTATGCAGTGTTTTCTTACAGATTCAGTTTGAAGTGCTGTGCCTTGTCTAGTTCTGGGAGCCACCTGTTAGAGAGGTAATGCATATTTTAGCTTGCCAAGGGAATTGATTTTGTTTTTAATCACAAAGTTAAATGTCCTTGTGACATAAAAGCATGAGAAGGGTTTACTTGGCTCACTTTAGTGTTTAGAAGGCAGGTTAAATTTTGGGCCAGGAGCATCATTTCATTAGTGCTCTTAAGCAAAGAAACCCTAAGCAAGAAGGCTGCTTTTCTTAGGGCTTCTCTGCTCTGTCTGCTATCTGTGTTTATATGACTCAAAAGTTTTCTGGTTTAAGAGAAAAATAAGACAGAATCAGTTTTGTGTGGGTGGCTGAAATGCTCTTTTTCCAAAACTGATGAGCCTGAAGAGATCATAAAATTGCAATATTTTGTTCCCCTAGTATCTCTCTCCTTGGAGTGCCTCAGACTTTGTTTTCCACTAGCAGAAAAAAAGTGTCAGGCAACACGGAGATGCTGTGCTGTAATGCAGGGAATGCTGATTCCACTGCAGTTTTCTGTAACATCGTTTTAAGCTCTGTTATGTTAAATGAGTAATGTAGATCCACGTTTTTTATAGGAAGGATGCCAGAGCAGCATAGCATTATGCTGTTCTATACACCATTGCAAATATGCTCCTTTCCACCTATGGTAGTGAATGAGCAGACATGCTTTGCAAGTCTGCTAATTAAGGGTCAATTTTACTGTACGTTTGTTGCTGCTTAAATAATGGAGGAAATTATAGGCTGCTGTGATGGATAAATTCACTTGCTTCTTCCAGCGAGTCTTTAAATAAATGTGTCACAGCATATGGTTTAATTTGTAATATTTTTAATGCTACACATGGAGGTAATGCTCTTAATTTCAATTATGCTTTGATATGGACAGGTGTGCTGCCTGCAGCTGGCTAACTTTAAATGCTGCCCTTGGTCAGTGCAGATGGCCTGTCCGTGTTTGCACAGAGCAGCACAGCCAAATGGCAGCTGGGTCCCTCGGCTCATGGCTGCCTGGCAGGCATGGGTGACTCCATTTCCTACCTTCTTATGTCCTTTGTCCACTGTCAGACATTTGGTTTCCTTTCTTTTACATCGTTGTTGCACTGAAAACATTTTTTTTTCTACGTGAAATTTTCTTCATTTTTTCTTGGGTTTGCTAATTAAAATATTTGAAGATACAAGAGGGAAATAGAAGTCCTCTTTCATGTATGGGTGTCCAGAAAGGTTTTGTTTCGCTTCTGTTCTGCTCCCTTGCAGCGTCACAGTCTTCCCACAGGCTGATTGCCCAAAGCGCTCCTCAAACTGATCTTCATATTCTGGATTAACATTTACTTAATGAGGAAATAACGAAGTTACATCAGACGAAGAGGACTGTGTCACTTCTGGGAACACTAAGGTTCTAACACTTGACTATTTCAAACAGCTCCGCAGTCCTTTCATGAAGGAACGACGGTTTGATTGATAATCCATCTATGGGATTTCTCTAACAGCTGTTTTGACGCTGAATGATGAAAGTATTATTGTGTGTTACTTTTGGTGGAGGACCGAGTGCTGCAAGTTCTTTGAGATCAAAATGTTGTGAACGGGTTTTCAGCACTCAGTTTGCTGGTAGGAGGAAATGGGTCTGATTAAAGGGGGTTATTTTTAGTTTTTACTCCATCCTGTGCAGTGAGTGACTTTTCTGCCTCTTTTTGCTAACAATGCTGAGGATCAGAGCGTTCAAACACCTGCATGTCAATATTCCTTTCCTTTGGATGGAAACATGCAAAAGCCAAGAAATTAATATTTCCTTCTAATATTTAGTGGGAGGTTTGGGGTTTTTTTTCCCCCTAGATTTTAAGAGATGTCTAGACATTAGAAAGTGAGAGCACTGACATGGAGGGACTTGAATGTTTGTTTTCTCCTGAGTTTGTCAGGAAACATCTGTCCTGCTCCTGTAATCAAAGCTGCTATTCATTCCTAACATTTTTCAATGGAGTCAGTGGTTCATTTCTGGTTTTTATTTTTAACTGTGTACGTCAGTAGTGATTTACTTGAACTGCCAACACCTGCTGTTGCAAAATTAAGAAACCCTTGTTTCCCCAAAATGCACCTATTAAACTGTCAGTGATTCTGCTGTTAAATTGTCTTTTGCGTAGAGTTGATACGGCTTCATATTATTGATTTTACATTTATAATACATCTGATTTAAAACCTGCTTAAAAGTTTAATTTTAAATAGCATGTCCAGACCACTAAATGCCACCCCCACAATAATTTTACTCTTCTGTCAATTAGCATCACTTTAGCCAAGAAGGAAAAATGATGGCATCACCTGAATCTGCAAAGACTTTTGTATGTAAACGATGTGTTGAACGGAGGCAGGGAGATCCAGACTCCTTTGAAGTTAGTAGCTCAGTTCTTTGTGAAGTCTCATGCTTGTGGAATTGGGACCTTCGCTGAGGAAGAAGCACCAGAAGCTGTGATGTGTGACATCCTCATTGGCCAGCTGTGCAGGCTTGGCTTGCTGCAGAAGTGCTGACTAACACTTGTGGAGTTTAATTTCTATTTAAATGAAAGGGAACAGGATCTTGCCTTCATGTCTGGCATTCCCATTTAAGAATATGCTTAAGTCATGTGCTTGAAGCACAAGTACTTACATTAAGATAAGAACATTCTTAAACGTTTAGTGAAATTGGAGGCATAATCCTTCTTTTAAGAAGACATATTGGTATTACCTTGGAGAGTTCTGAGCTGCAGTGAAGCACTGACTTATCTGCAGGAGCAGAAAAGGACGACTGGTGTGCCCTGTGCTTCTCACTGTCACTAAAAGGTTTAGTCACGGCCGCTTGTAGACATGGCTGATTTAGCAGGCTGGGGGAACAGTTCTCTATGTAGCGATGGCTTCTGTTCAATGCCTCTTTCTTCTTTTGTACTTTTTGTTTCTAAGATGCATCGAGGCTTCCATCCTGGAGGCTGTATTGAAGTTAGAACAAAGCCTGAAAGTGTGGTGCCTGAATCAAGGCTTAGACGGACTTTCATAGCATTGAAGAGGTTTTAAAAACATCAGCATTACAGCAGAAATAAATGTAACTTGCAGTGCTTATGTAATTCTCCTTGCTACATTCTCTAGTTACCGAAGATTAAACATGGGTTTGAACACATCCCGCCCTTGCCAAAACCATCTCAACATACTTATTTTCCATTTTGTAGCAGTCATAACATCGAATCTGTGGAATCAGAAAATGATTTCAGTTGACAGTCTGAGATCAAATAGAAATGTATGACATGATTGCAGAAGAGGTTGTGAGAGAATTTGTTCTTACTTAATAGTAAGTAATAACAGAATACAGTAGCCTTAAAATTGCAGAAAAATGGCCAGATTGCTGTGGGGTTTTGGTTTATTTTATTTTTTTGGATCAGTTCCCTCAGGCGTACTCCCCTACTTTCTGACCGAAAGGACGGAAGCTAATGGGAGTGTGTGAAATTTTGCTGAACAAAAAGTTGTTGGCTGAAGGAAGAGCTGGAATGTTTGTCAAAGGGATAAATAAATAAATCTGCAGAGGTAGCTGTGCACCTCTGAGGTTACCAGGATCCACTGTTACTTTCTGAAAGGGACAGCATTCCTTGTGGTGGGGTTTGTCGCTGAGGAGATGCTTTGTAGAAGGTGATCTTCACCTGCACAGGGCGTAGCTCTGTGTCTGCTCAGTGCCCTCAGGTCTCTGAGCTGCTGCTTTCAGTCTGCCCTTGATGCTAAAAACAAGCCTGAGCTAAGACCTCATCGTGTCTAAACTTTTTGGAGACAAAGTCTCCCCCCACTGTAAGCTCTGGAGCACCTTGTAGACTGCAAGCTGAGGAGGAGGAAGGTCCTGGCTTGTGCTGCCTGCTGGCTGGGACTGGAGCTTGTGTCTGTGATGTGGGAGCACAGCCATCCAGCACGGCCGGCTCCACGTGCTGGAGCAGTGCTATCACCAGGCAGTCACCCAGCCACATCCTGGAAGGACACTCACCTGACACAGATGCTGTCTGGGAAAGCAATAACAGTTGTGTAGGTACGGGCCAGGATCAGCAAGCAGCACGTGGCACGGCCGAGCTGTTGGTCAGAGCCTTACGGGGCACTGCGGGCACTGGGGGCACTCAGCCATGCTGCTGTCCCAGGGCACTGCTGGAGCTGCTCTGTGCTGCAACCAGCATGGGGCAGAGCCAAGAAAGGCAACACTGGTGGATTTCTGTTCTCTTCGGTTTTTTGAATGTGAAGGATTGGGTAAAGTGTTCTGGATTGAATGCTCAAGTGACACGACATCTCACCTTGGTTTAGGATGTTTGAGTGGTAGGCACTGCCTGACAGCAGCCAGAGGACGTTATCCCTTCAGATGTACAGACTGAAAGGACTGACCAAGTTTCTGGATAGTGTGCTTGATCCCAGTTGTGTTTAACAGGCATTAATAAACTGCTGAAAAAGGCCACAGAAACAAACCTATTCCAGAGAAAATATACAATGACTCTAAAAGCAGGACAGCTTGCTGCACAGTGAAGTTACCGTTGTTCCAAGCTGTACTATGTACCAAATAGCTTTTCTTTACAGAAGAAGTGTGTGAATTGAAGTTACTCTGCTGTACAGATGAACAGATTTCTGAAGCGCTGCAGTCTTACTAAAACTGAGGCTTTCACTCTGAAATTTCTTTAGGTTCAAAAACAAGTATACGAAAAAAAGGAGGCAGATGAGATATCAGGAATAGTTTACTTGCTAGATCTAGCTCACTATCTCTGCTCAAGCAGCTGCAAAACTTTAAAATTAGTCATTTGCACCATGAAACACAAATTCTAGATAATAAGCTGTAGTAGTTGCTACAGATTTCACCTGCAAGTTAGACAAGGCTGCAGGGTAGGCCTTGAGTGAGTGCTCCAAGAATTAACCCACAGTTATTAAATATATTTGTCATTTCCAGGTGCACAGTAAATTCAGTCTTGGTGAGATTATCATTACGATGAGAATATACCCAGCCCTGCTCCCCTTTACATGCAGACTCCACAGCTAGAAGTGCTAACAGGTCATAGAATTTAGTGAAGCAGGATCACAGTGGGAACTACTTTTTTAAGGTTATGAACTGAAAAAATTCTTATGGTCTCCTCAAGAGCGAAGGGAGGAGAGTGCTTAAGGACACTGTCACGTGTACTGAAATGCAATTAATATCCCTTGAATTCTTGCACTGCCTTTTGTGAACTGGAGTGGAAATGCAAGAGGAAGTAGACAATATTTCTGCTACTTATCACTGTCCACGGCTTATGCTTGTAAGCACAAAAATGGAAGTGAGCTTTCTGCTCTCTGAAGCTGCACAGCTCATTCACTCGGCAGGGATTCCCTCGGGCAGCTGGCACTGCTCCATGTGCTGTGTGCAGTGCTGGCCTGCCCTGCCTGTGCTGGGTCGCTGCTGCACACACAGGTACGGCTGTGCAGCTCTGCTGGGGGCTCAGCGCTTCTCAGAACCCTGTGAAAACAGCCCAGCTGGAGAACCCTTGGAGGTACTGATTCCCTCTAACATCAGCATGGGAAATCGGGGTGCCAAGAATAGCGAGAGCAAAGAAAAGCCATCCTGCTTTGTTACAGATCTCTCAGTTTGACTAGAACTTTGTAAGGAACTTTGGCGTCTCACTGCAGTTAGAACTAACCCACGCCCTTGTGGATGCATTATGCTGGGCTGGTACAAGTCTGAGAAGTCAGAATTCTGTTCTGTGACTCGTTCCACAAGGCACGTGCAGTCTGTGCTGTGTCCAATGGAGATAAATGTGTTTCTGCTTGCAGAATCTCTGAATATGGTATCCTTGCTGTTATCTCTGGCAAGGGAGACGAAAACTACTGTGTAAATATTAACCACAGCATGCAAATCCCTGAAGAGACATTGCCCAGTGTGCTGCTGGGCAGAGCTTGTGTGGCTCCGCTGACAGTGGTCACAGCCACACAGAATCATTTGGTTGGCTCTTGCCCTTCTTTTCTTGGCCTCAACCGATGCAGCATGTGTCTGGTGCTATTGGAAGAGGCCTGGGGCAGTTTTACCATGCTGTCATGTCAGGAGCAATGTCTGTAGGTGATGGTAATAACTGCTGAGCATCTCCCTGAATGAGGCTGGGGTTGTGATAGCTGGTGATTAAGTATTTCTTGTCCCAATTGTATTTCTGCTGATTCTTCCAAGAAGTAAAGGCTATTCTGTGCATAGCTGACCTTTTTAAGAAGCAGCAAAAAAATGTATTTTGTTTTAGAGGGGAAAGAAGAGACATTTCGACTTTGTGTGTCTTGACATACTAAGTAAGGGTGTAACTCTCATTCTGTACTGTTCTGCAAGTCTCTAAGTAGAGAATTTACATATAGAATGGATTTGATTAAAATAAAAATCAATTCCATCTGAAGTATATGTGCGGACAGAGAATTATGCAGAAACAGGTTGTTACGCCCATAGAACATTACCATCACAAATAGGCCAAACAAAGCAGCTTCTTCTGGGCAGAATTACTCCTTTGGCTGGATGAATTTGGCCTTGTTACATGGTTACAGGTTAAACCCAAGCAATTGCTTTAAGGAGAGAAAATGGGATCAACAAAATGAATATGCTAATTCTTTTCTTTCTTTTTCCCTTGAGCAGTGTGCAGACTTTGGGATAGCACCGTGAATTTGTTTGCAAGTGACTACTAGACTGTAAAATAAACATTAATGTTTTATAATAAGAACAAACTCCCAAATGTATTATCATATTTTCTCCTTCAATTTCAGCCCCTGTGATCAGATGTTGGCCTTCAGAGCAGCTCCTGACCCACTGATACTGCCAATTTCTTCCTGAACAAACTTGGAAAGGTCCCTTTCTTGTTAATGTGGTTGCTCTTGAGTGAAGGTAGATGACGTTTAGACTTGTGGATTTTGGTTCAGTGCAAGGCAGGGTTTCTTTCACTTAAATAACATAGAAGAATATGCACTGAGAAGCACTGGGAAACGTCATGCCATCAGTGAGCATTCGCTATTATCTACTTGCTGCCATCATCCAATATTCTTTGTACAGCACCTGATAGCCATGATTTTTCTTTGCTTTCTAACTTTCATCGTTAACTAAAATACAGTATGAATATCAAACAGTGTCTTGGAGACACAGGAATGGCTGTGTGCAGTTGTGGCTTAGTTTCAACTGCATTTGCTTTTTTTTGTTTTTTTGCAGTGGTAATGGTACTTCGTTCAATGAAACTTGTCCATCTCGGTCAGGTTTTTACACTTAAGCTGTTTTTGATGATTCTGCAATGCAGAATGTTGTCAGGAAGAAATATAGCTCGCAGGAACATACAATACTAAGTATCCTTGGTTGCAGTCGCAGAGTTTGTGTAGACTGAAATTAATAGCTCTCTGTCAGAGTCATTCCCTTTCAATTGCTTCTGCTGCTCTTCTCTGCCTTTCTTTTTATGCGTTGGGCCATCCTCGGAATTTGTGTGGATAAGCTGATTCAACTTGCTAGAACAGCAGAAAAATAACTCCACAAAACACAGATGAACAGACATTGCTGGTCTGCTATTTACTGTGTTGCTACTTGCTGCAGGAGCAGCACATGCCAAAGCTGCACCACATTAGGTGGAATTTGTGTCTAGGAAGCAATGGTGAGGTGAAGCTGGGAGTGAGGGGGAGGGTTTGGGGCAGACAGGCTGCATGCAGCCTTTCCCTTCTGCTGTGCTTCGGCCGTTCATCCAGATCTGCTGAAACCCCACCTCTAGCTTTGCATGCATGTTTGCTTCACATGCGAAACCTGTGATAGTGCCTAACTGAAGTGGAAACACAGTTCTAGGACATCAAAGTTGGCCCTGCTAGGCAGGGGGGTTGGAACTACATGATCCTTGAGGTCCCTTCCAACCCGGGTGATTCTGTGATTCTGTTTGTTTTTTAACTGCATTGTAGATGTTATTGTTTACGGTTGGACTAGATGGCCTTGGAAGCCTTTTCCAACTTTGGTGATTCTATGACTGCAGTGTAAATGCGAGGCTGATCCCAGCGTGCTGTAGACCCTTGATGTACATTGTCTGTCCTCACTGCTTATTAAGAATTAAGCCAGTATTACTGAAACAGCTGGGTTGGATTGGCAGGTGTTAATGCAGAGGCTCTTGAAGGAGTATAAAGAGATCTAGATATAAACTATAGTATGTAAGTACAAAATCAGAGAGGCCTTTCAGGCTTCATTTCTAAAAATCAAAGAGCAGCTCAAAAAGCAATCTTCCATTTGGACCAGTAGGACAGATACATTTCAAAAAGCATGAAGGATGAGTGATCTACTTGGTAACAGTGTCACAGATCCATCAAATGAATCACAGTTTGGTTTCCATTTCTCAGCTGCTCCCTAAATAACATGAGAGATTTTTTGAACGATAGCAAAAGAAGTGAAATCTTTCTTAAAATGGAAGATGAACTTGTGTAATTTCTAATTACACATTCACTCTGATATGTGCTCTCCTCTTGGAAATCAATGTGTGTTTATTGTACGTGTATTTTTAGCACCCTCAGTGCTGGTGTTCTCAAGACATGTTTGTTTCTCAACAGATGCTAAACAACACGTAGAAAGAAGTGAAGCAGACCACAGAACAATGTCTGCAGCTCAGAGGATTGGTGATGTTGGTATGTACACTGTCGAGTACAAATTCAATTGTAAAAATAGAACAGTTTATGCAATATGTGGTTTAACTGTGACGTATGGAAGCTGCTCCAGTATTTTGATGTCTAATGCAAAATATGTTTCCACAAAGAGCTGTGGGGTCATTCTGTCAGATTTTCTGTAGGGCATGTAGCAAATGCGAATCCTTCGGAGAGCCTTGGAGGAGGGTTGTGAGATGGCTTTCAGGACTTGCCTTAGGATTTTATATGGGGTCCTTCTGCAGTGCTCTAGAAATACAGCTTTGAGCCATGGCGTGCTTACTGATGAATGGGAAAAAAAAGTTTATAGTGATACTTAATGGCAAGTTTCACTATTAAAGATACGCCCCCCCCCCCCCAAAAAAAAAAAAAAATGGGAAGGAAAACCTCATTCTCTGATTCTATGAAAATTCCCAGCTTACACACGAAATTACTGAAGGTCTGAGTGCTGAGCCTTACATTACCTGGGCAAATGTTGAAGTATTTTTGTTCACTATTAAAATTGTATCTCATGTTTAGCCAATATTTATTACAGAGAATCGTGAAAAAATGTTAGCTTAGTATTTTTCACTAATGTGGATATGTATGTATATATTTTTGGATGTATATGTACATATTAGGTACATAAAGGCATCTTTATATTTGTAAGACGGAAGGCACATCCAACACGAACATATTAAATGTAAAGTTTTCATCTGATATGCTAGCAGCCTCGTTTTGGAGTTAATTGTACATGAATAGATTTAATTGCCTTCAGAAATATCCTCAAAGAGGAAGGTCCTCAGTAAAAGAAGCTGATAAAGATTACGAGTGGAGATTCATAAGGTTCAGATGTACAAGGCAAAGCAAAAAGCATATCAAAAGCAAAGGCAAAAGTGAATGACATGGGGTGAGAGATTTGGGAATTGACCCTGCCTTCCATCCCTTCTGATTCTTGCAGATGTGAAGGAGCACCACCAAGTGTAACCTTTATGTGTTTCTCTGATGCACTTCTCCGTGGTCAGACTAAAAAAGAAACAGGGCTTTTTTTCTTTTTTTTTTTTTTTAGATAACATTCCAGTTTCTTTTCTGTTCATCCAGTGGGGTGTCTCCTTCTCCTTTCCTCACTTTCTGCACTGAGCTCTGTTGCTTCCCCTACATCAGTATGTCCTTCCTGTTCTTACGTTCTTTTTGCTGTCCACCCTTTTCACTCATTTAATATCGTGAGAAAGAAAGAGAACAAAAAAGATGTGTTTGTTTTTTTGATCACACCCTTATCCTTGATACACCTCACTGAGGAATAAAGCTGGCATACAGAAAGCATGGTTTCAGAAGCTGATGGTAAATGGCAGCTGTTAAACAGGGACACCAAGCTGTAATTTCATCGAGTGGCTTAAGGAGAATGACAGTGCTGTTATAGGCCAAGGAATACTGGTCAGGCTATTGCAATTTTGACCGTGACACCCAGGTGGGTTCCTCACCCTGGATATCTGTACCACAATTTGGAACAACTGGCGTGAGAGCTTTATGCTAGTGAAATGATTTCAGGATAACTTCTGATTCCTGATCAGAAGGTGACACTGTCAGCAGGTGAAGGTCAGCAGTGGCATGAGAACAGCAGCAGCTGTAACAGGCACTGCAGGGGGAGAGGCGGGTTGTAATGTCCTCTGGAAGGTGGCTGTCCCAGCTTTGTTCTGACACTTACTTGCACCATAGTAGGCTACCCTGGAATTATGTGAGGTTCAGTATGCTGGAAGGCAGAAGATCACACTGCTGTGTATTTCTGAGATCACGAGATTTATGCCATTTATGCTGTATTTAATGACTTCTGAGAGTAGTTAGTATCAGTTATTGATAACAGCAGCAGTTACTGATTCATTTCGGATGAGTATGACAGGATGAAATTGCAAACCTGGCTTATATACCAGGTGAAATGCCTGCAGGGAGCCTTAATTAGCTACGTTATGGAAATGCTCTGAGGCTCTTGCTGTGTCCAGCTGCTTCTGAGAGTGGACACCAATGCTGCTACTTGAAATGACTGCAGACTGGCAGTGATTTAAAGGTTCAGGAGCAGTAGTGAAGAATTAACAGGCTTAAGAGGAAGAACTGAATGTGTACTTGTTCAAAGGGTTCGTCTGCTAAAATTTTCCTTCTTTGAATGCATAATGATGGTACACAGAATCACAAATCATTTGGGTCAGAAGCTTTGGGTCAGAAGGGACATATGAGATCACGTCGTTCCAACCCCTGCTGCAGGCATGAACACCTCCCTGCAGCCCAGGCTGCTCACAGCCCCATCCAGCCTGGCCTTGAGTGCTTCCAGAGAGGGAACATCCACAGCCTCACTGGGCAGCCTGTTCTGTGTCACCCTCACAGTGAAGAATTTCTTCCTAATGCCTAGTCTACACAATCTCTGATGGACAAAGCTGTAACCAATCTCAAAAGCAGGGAAAAAGTGTTCATGTAGAATCTTGCTAACTTAGGGAAGACGATTTCAAATCTGGATCTAGGGGAACAAAAGACAGTAGATGAACAATGCTTCCTACAGGACTGAAAACCAGGGGAAAAGAGTTGTTCATACAAAGATTACAGGAAGGATAAAATGGAAGAAATTTTCCCTCTGTGAGATCTCTTGAAGGGAGAAGCGCGAGTTAGCTTCACTGCGTGGTGAAAGACCAGCTTGATTAAGCTTTATCAAACGCTTTTTCAGCTCAGCTGCCTCCTCTGGGTTTTTGGACAACAGACTTTCAGTACTGAGACAACCTTTCAAATAGTGATGGGGATAGACGAATCGGATAGGGATATGGGTAGAAGGTGGGCATTCTGAGCCACACCAGTGTGACAGGAGCTAAGCAGAATGCTTTCCTTGCTTTTTTTAAGGAAGTTCTGTAGGAAAGTTTTGCTGTTCTTGTGGCTGGAGATTTGATGAGAAGTGTTTCTGAGACTGACCCAGTCACATACTTACATTCAAGTATTGACTTATAGAGCTTTTCTTTAAAAAAAAATCCTATTAATCAATTCGTACAAGACAATACATGTTGAGGTGGTATTCCAGTTGGTGTAATAATTATGCCTATATTGAAGCCTAAATATTTCTGTGTTAGAAGTTACTGAAATTCCAGTAAACTCTATTTGAAGTGAATTATTCTTTTAGTACACATAGAAAAAAATAACTGCTTTTACTACTTATGAAAAGACAAATGGTTAATTTTTCTTACTGCTTCTATCTTATCTAGCTTTTGTTTATATCAGATTCCTATTCAGCACCTACAAATCTCTGTTATGAAAACTTCTAATGTTTTTATTGTGCTGTCTCTAATTTCTATGCATAATGCTTTCATTTTTTGGCTCATACTTAAAATATTTCTTGAGAATTTGACGTGGTTGTAAATGTTTTATGTGATAACTAGAAAATCTGGTGAATCCTATGAGAATGCTTTGCAGTCAGAAGTACAAACCCATTGACTACAAACGTCTGTGTGAACTCACTGCAGCAGAAAAAATGGCATCCAGAAAAATTCAATTAAAGGTATGTATTTTTTAATGTTAATGTTTTTGTGTTACCATGTTTTTAATACAGTGATCATATTTCTTTTCACTGTCTGCATGGGATCTGACAGCAAAGAGGAGAGTAGGGGGTTGGATGAATCAGGGCATCCTCTGCAAACAGGGGGTTTTTGAAGCAGCTGGCTGGGGAGTGCTGGGGTTGGGTGGTACAGAGGGAGCTGTGGTGGGAAGCAAGAAGAGAAGTAGCACGAGAGGAGCGAATGTCTTCTGGGCGTTCCGCTCCTTCTTCTCTTCATTAGCCAGAATGTCTGGCTGCTACTTCCTCCACTGTCCCATGATGGATTTTTAAGAAGTAACTCCATCTCTCTGAAAGCACTCCTTCCTGTTCTCCATGAAGTTGAAGCAATGCCTTTGTGAAATCTGCAGATAAATTCAGAGCATCTCTAATTGGACAGATTTAGAAAAGCACCCTTTTTCAGTAACCAATATTTTTCTTCAGAGATGTGCTTTCATTCTTACATCTTCTTCCCACCTGTAAGAAAGTTTGTTGCTGTTTCTTTCTCTTACTCACCCACCCCCTTTATCCTCTGGGAAATAGGAATATGAAGGCAAAGAAGAAGAAGAAAACGGATTACACTTCTTTCATTTTTCATTTTAATTGCAACTTGAAGTGGAATAAAAATTTTCATGGCAATTAATTACCCCTCGTTCTTTAGAAAACAGCTTTGTAAAGAGCTGTTAGGTTTTCTGTTCTGTAATTCAGTTTCAATATGAAGAAATTCGATATTCACGTACCAAAAATACTGACACTCTTAATTGCCTTGCAGATCAAAAAAATGGAGCAAATTTCAAAAGTTAGCAAAGAGCAAATGCTGCAGAAACAGCACTGCCGAGTGTGGTGGCAAGAGTATAAGAGACTCAGTGAGAACAGGTAGGAGCTGAGGAATTCATTGTTAAATAAATACATCAGATGGCAGAGATTGTTGTGAGGCACATGGGATGAAAGGGACATTAGGAGGAGAAGACAGATCTTTGTGCAGGCAAAAGAGTTTGTGACTGCCATTGAAAGGGGTCTGCAGGTGCAAAGAGAACAGATTAAAAATGGGCAGAGCGAGGTGGATGTTCTGCATGCACACAGGTCACTGCAAAAGTAAACGGAGAGACCTGGGGCTTTTCAACCTGGAGAAGAGAAGAGTGAGAGGGCCTCTGATCAGTGCTTGTGAATACGTGAAGTGTGAGAATCAGATGGGTGGTGCTGGGCTTTCTTCAGTGCCGGGCAGTGGCAGGACAAGAGGCAACAGGCTGCAGAAGCTGTTTTTGTGCCTTTTGAACGATGTCTATTATCCCAGAATTCTCAGGAAGAATACTTCTGGTACCCTGATGCAGTTCTTTTCTCAGAAAGAATTTGCTGCCCGAACCACAACTTTGCTGCCTTATGTCCACCAGCTTGCATGCTATGTAGCAGATCTCTTACAGCATGTTTTGCTGAAGGAAGGCTGGCTTCCATACCTCTCTCCCATCAAACTCCTGCCCTTGGTACCTTCACACGTGGAGAGTCCTTTTTATTTAATGAATGAAATGTCTGAGGTTTATCATTCTTGCAAACTTAATAACTAAGAAATCAATCAAGTCTTCTGTCAAACTCATTCCCATTTTGCAGGGAAAAAGCAGAAGCAGAAATACAGGCTCTTCTTGATGAAGGAAGTCATAAGTACGACTTTTTTTTGGATATATGGGACTTGGGTAAGAATTTTCAATTCATTTATTGATTATTTATTACAGTCAAAATTATCTTAATTGCTTGTTGAGTTTTTAAATACCGGTCATGACAGTTATTGGTTTAGGAAGCACAGTGCTGCATAATACTTTGTGTTTTAGAAAGCTTTTGTGTTTCATCTGCACATAGAGCATAAATTGTCCCAGGAGCGGGATGCTTACCAAACTGATGCTGTGGCTCCTATCTGGCAACTAAGAGAGAATCTGAAGTTCTGGCTGTCTGAAATGCAGCATTACGTCACAGAAGACTCATCTCTGAAAAACAAATTCAGTCTAGCTGAGAAGTTACAGCAGGTTGGCATTTTATCATTACTTGTCCGATTTCTGATTGTGGGCTGCTTAGCATTTATTTTGTATGCAATGTTTTGAGGCTAAAGCTGACTTTCAGACTATTCAGTAAGTGTTCAGTAAGTTCTGCACTTGCCACAGTGCAAATCTGTTTCACTGAAACCTGTAAGAGCATAGCAGAGTTAAACTGGAAATCAAGTTTTTGTTTCTAAATCAGAAATTTCACATTCCAACAATATAAAGAAATAACAGTAATGTATTTCATGAAATAGATCGAATCTGTGAAGAAACAATGGAAAACAGTTTTGGAATTTCTTGACCTTGAAAGTCTGGCTTTGGAAAGAGAGCTTCAAGACTACAAAATAGAAGTAAGTTTTTCCTTATAAATGTAGTTACTGATGTTGGAGAAAAAATATAATGCAGAGTAGTGTGCTGAGTAGCATGTTTTCATCCCAGGCCATAGTGCATGGATTTGAAGAGAAAAACGGACTTTTCCATGAAGTTCCTTCAGATCTCCTGTCTTTGAAGTTCCCTTACCCAGACTTGAAGAGCTTTGTTATCAATGAATACCACAAGCTTGCAAATGAATACTGGTCTAAGCTGCAAGAGATTGATCAACAGCTAGACGTCATATATAGGTAATGATACCTGCTTCTGGATTTCTTTTGCAGAGGACAACATAGACTTCAATGCATTTTGCAATTTGCAGGTTCTGCAGTTTCCTTTACTATTTTGTTCGGTGCAGAGAACAGTTGACTCACTGCCCAGCTCTCTGGAGCTAACGTCAGCAGCTGTTTGCACAGAGCTGAAATGCTTTTGTCTATAAAGCTGATAAATAGGTCTCGTCTTTTAAAGAATTTTGGATCACTGCACTAATTATCATCATAAACAAATGTAAGAATATATATAGATAAAGAATGGTTTAAAGAAGGAGAGGTTTTTCTGTAAATGAAAAAGTTAATAGAAAGAACACAAATATTCATAATGATCTGGAAATGTAACGTAACTAGAAATGCAATATGTAACTAAGAAATATAATATGCTAATGGAGCAAAGATCAGCTTTCCTGCTCCAGCTAACTTGAGTCCAGGAGAGTGCTGAGTTGCATCTGTTGTACCAGCCTTGGCTTCTTTTTGTTCTTTACTGATATCACCCAGATTAAAATGATGTCAGGTTTTTAAGAAGGTGGAGAGTGGGAAGGCCAGAGGAATTATTTGGAGCCTGGGAAGAATAAACTGGAGACAGCAGAAAAAAACCTGTTTTATTGGTAAAACAATCACAAACGTGATCTAAACTCCCCCTTTTCCTACACACTCTTGCAGTGCAGTGCTTAAATATCCTGCCACTGCTGATAAATTAGTGTGGGAATGCTCAAACGGGTTTAAGATGTTGCATCCCCTAGAAAGTGATGTTATCTACATATCTTTTATATAAACTGCCTGGATATTTTGTAGGGCCTTCTCCTACTGTTATCTGAAACCAGTCTATTATTACTATACAGTCCTAGGTGTTATAACATGATACCTATTAAAAATTGTCCTGATCTTTCCAATTTTTATAGCATTTATAAAGCAGCAGGTGGCAAATTTATAGCAGTTTCAGTGTTTATTGCTTTTAGAAACTGAAGATTTTTTTTCAAGCATAATATAGGATGATGATGTTTGATCAGTCAAATTCACTTCCTTTATTTCTGCTGAAACACAGATTTTGTTTTTGGGAAAAATCCAACTTCTAAATTGTCCCATAAATCGTGGACTTGGAACTGATGCGTTATAGCTGATGATTCTCTAAGCACAACTATATTTTTGCCACAACTTCCAAGGATATCTCAATTATTTAAATAGCTGAAAGATGGGTTTCGTATTACATATTCAGCACCATCCTCAGCAACACCCTTTCAATGAAAGGGATATTGGGACTATGGTGAGTAAACGTGGTCCCTTTTTTAAGGCCCATTAATGGGATGTTTCTGGTGGAACAATCAGCAATAACATAATTGATGGCCAGGGAGTTAACATCTCATTTGGTGGCACTGATCATATCATGGAATATAGAATCCTTGTTGCAGCCTATCTGCAGATTCCACAACACATCAGTGCATCAAGTTTATGTTGTCCCAGCTATTGTAAAGGATGTGTGGGGATTATAGGGCAGCTTCCCTTCCGAGTCCCTTTGTGTTCTTTAAAAGCATAAGGCCAGGGATTAACCCTGGGTAAATTTGTTTCAAAGGAAGCAGCTGCCCCAGGCTTGCTGACTGTCAGACCATCTCCATGTTTCAGTTCTGGAACAGAAACAAGATTGAAATGTTTTCTGGTAGCAGAATTACACAGAAGAAAAGCAAGAAGGATGTTTAAAAATCGGGTTGTGCCATCAGCTTTGTAAATGTTTGCCAATATCCTGGTGCTGAAGAAGCATACTACCTTAAATAGTGACGTAAAGAGGGATGACAAATTTCTTTTAGATGAGGTCTTGTTTTATGTAATTTTGCAGAAGTTTAATTAAGAAAATATCTTGCATTTATTGAAGCTAGATATTTTTCTAATTCTCTGCGCATGTAATGGTTGCAAATACACCAGACTGATCATGTTTCCTTTAGCTATTTGTCTGTATACAGCTGACCAAATCTCTTCACAGCTGACAAACCAAGACTTCTGTGTTTCCCTGCTTCCAATAACCCACATGTGGCTCCAGCTGTTAGCTCCCTGGGCCATCTTCCACAACTCCCAATTTCTCCGTCGTGCTCGTGAGCAGCACAGCACCCATCATTAGCTGCCATCACAGCAGTGGACAGTCAGAGGGATCCGTAGGGAGGTGAGAGGGCTGAGGCAAATGTGGGTGCAAGACCTCACATACCCTTGTGCCCTGCAGATGGGGAGCACCAGGCCGGCCTTCTGAGGCAGGGTCTGTGCCGGCCCCTGCTCTCAGGTGGGCAGTGCAGTGTCTGCTGGTCGGGATGTGCTTTACTGCAGGCAAAAGACCTCTAGATGTTCATCAACCTGCATGATTGGAACGAATGCCGTGTTATCTTAAGAAATGCAGTCAGTTAAGCCTCCATGGGAGCAGTTGCAGTTGAAGAGGTTTAAGTCATAGCAAAGGATAATTAATTTGTTCATTAAATTTATTCTTCAGAATGCCTATACCTCAAAATACCAAATTATGACACAGATTCTAAAATTAATAACTGAACTGATTTCATTGAAAGCACTCTCAAGAGAAAAGAAGAGGGGGGTGATGTTTATAGCACTCATTTTTGAGGATCAGTTGCAAGGCAGCTTTCATAGAGGCTGCAGGAACAGCACAGCTTTCCTTTGCCTTCCCTGTCGCAGCTCAGGAGCTCTTGACTTGGAGACCTGCAGCCCAGCCTTGCAGTTACAGGACTGCAGCCATTCCCTTTTTGATGGGCTCCTTAATGCCTTTTACTCTGTTGGGCACTATTTCTTCTTTGTTCCTAGAAAATGAAAGCACCATACGCTCAGCAATCTGCATTCATTGTCTTTCATGAAAAATTAAGGAGCAGCCTATAAGGAAGCACTTTAATTGCTAGACAATGTCTGCTATACTGAAGTTATTTCCTGTTTAATGTTGTCTCCAGCTTGCGCAGTAGCTGTCAGTCATTGAAAATAAACTTTTTACAGGAGCTGGATCTTCTCTCCCTCCCATTTTGAAACCACCTCCATTTCTTTTCATGGTGCTGGATCTAAAATTAAACAGCTGCGTCTTGGAAATAGTTTGTCAGGTATTTCACACAGTTTATGAGAAGTTAAAAAAAAAATGAGTGGAGAATAAGAGAAACACATGTCTATCTCAGGTAAAATTGCTGAGGGAAAGATTGCTCTGTCTACCATTTCATTAATTTTAATATTAATCGGTGTCCAAATCCGTATTATTATTTCAGTATTCTTATTCCTAAACCGATATCTGCAGATGTATCTGCTAAGGCCCTTGTCCTTAGCAGCTCAGGCTGAGGTGTGTGATGCATCCCGCAGGCAGTAGCTGAGGCACTGGGCAGCAGGACAGGCCTGGCTGGGCACAGTTACCAGTTGTTCTGGATTTCTGCAGGAACACTGACTGGAAGGAAGAGGATCAGTGGGTTTTTCAGACTGTCATCAATCAGTATCCGAGTGATCTCCAGCAGAGAAGGACTCTGTACCTTGATATGCTGCACAGATGTCTTCCTCACAAGTCTAGGCACGAACTGGTTAGTAGAGCTCAAATGTATGCATTCCTACAGAAAGCTTCCGGTAGCGTTTGTATTAAAAATGCCTAGCAAAGGTTTTTCTTTCGTAAGTTCTTAATTACTGGTTTTATTCTGCACGGTGAAGATGTGATGTCCCTGTCTTTAAAATCCACGAACTTGAAAGCCGTTCACTTCTTGATCGCGGCTTCAAAATATGCACTGTGGGGATTTTATAGTTCCACAAGCCCTTGCTGCCAAGTTCACAAAATTAGTTTGCTAGCATTGCTTTGCTGTACCATTTTATAGCTATGTCACACTATTCAGCTTCTCTTGTTATTTTTATTTTTTATGAGGATGTATACCACTGTCACACCGTCTAGGAATAGTTATTTTAATTGGCTTGTGGCACATATACAGCAGGAAGAGCGAAGAGATATCTCCTGCTCTCAGGGAGAGGCTATTTTTATATTCATAATGTGCTTCAAATTGATTGCTGATTCCTTTTACACTCCACAGTGAATAAGCACATAGCGGGTAATGGAGAAACCCAGTTCAAGGCCAGAATACTTCAGGATGTCGTAGGGAAAGCTGGAGTCTTTTTTTACCTCTGCATTTATTTTTAGACCATCTACTTTCTTGTATTTGAGGAGTGCCTGCTACAAAGCAGTGACAATGAAGTGATAGAGATTTATGGCATGCTCTCACTGACGGCGAAGTTCTTGTGGACTTGGGAACTTTTGCATGTGATAACTGGGCTAAATAATGATGTGCTTCGTACAGTGTTTGTGTGTTTTTCCCCATAGACATTATTAATGGGCCTCTCTAATTCTTTGGGGGGGCATTTAAAATTTAAAAATCGTAATTCCACATTGAATGCAGTGTTTATATTGTCATGACAGGTACAGAAACGTTAGAACAGTACTAAGAATCTATTCTTAGAACGTTTATTACATTAGCATAACTAACTAAACTTAGAACCTTGTCTACTTCCTTCTCTCTGAAGAAGAGTGGGTGACTGGACAAGCACTGGGTGCTTGATTCAGCAGCAGGTCATCAGAGTGACCTGCTTTTAGATGAGCAACCTGCTCATCTCCTTTCTTGTACAGGAGTTTCTTAGTGTAGTTTAGCTGCTTGCCAGCAAGGCTCACCTGAGTTTGAGGCAGCAGTGATGGCTGTGTGAACCTTTGATGAGATGACCATATAAACAGCTGTGCAGAGAGGAGCTCCAGGGGGAGTGATACATTTAATCTCCAACCAGCTGCAAGCCCATGGGAAACCTGTGAGCCAGGCACCAGCTGAGTCAGCATCCCCTTGTCTTCTGCTAAAAGCCTGGAAGGGAGCATCAGGAATGGGCCTCTAGAAGTTTGTGAGCAGAAGGCCATCTCTAGAATGTTCATCCTTGTAGTTCATATTTTTGGGGGATGTAAGACAGGTCCAAGTTTCTAATGCCACAGTCCATGCAGCCTCACCCATTACTGCTTCTGTCAACGGTATCAAGCTCGAATGTTCTTTGGAACCTCACTGACTAAAATCAAAGAAGGAGTATTTAAGATGAAAAACTGTGTGTTATTAATGGCAGTATGCTGCTTGGCAAGCTAAAAGTCTGTTTGTAAGTGTCCTATTGGGAAAGAAAAAGTGAAGCTAATTCTCATCTGTACTACATCAATGCAACTGCTTTACATGGTGTTTTGTTTCTCTATAGGAGGTCATAATTTGCTATGAAGAGCCTCATCTAACTAAAAGCGCTTGGTATTTTTGATGATGTATTGAAAAGACCTACTTGCATTTTATGTATTCTATGACAGCATTTGTATTCTAAGAAAGCATTCTGTTTGTTTGTGTTCCAAAAGTACAGTTCAGAAAAGAACAGTGGGATATCAGAATACTGAAATGCTGTGTGGTGGAGGAGACAACAGGAAGGATGGCAGTGCTAGGATGGCCTGCCAGTGTTGGAAGGCTGCTGCAGAGCTAGCATCAGGCAGAATGCTTTCAGGCTCTCGATTGTGATTCCATGCGGATATTGGAGATACAGTAATTATGCCAATGATACTCAAGATTTGCAAAATATTTTATTGATTTTAATTTTCAAGCTTGTCTGAAATGCATTACTTTTTTTTTTAGGTTACTCATGAGAAAGCTTGGGATCGTTACAATTTCTTTAAGAATCAACGCAGAGTCTTGATATTAAGTTGGGCTCAAGCTAGGAAAGCATTCGTCCTGAAGGCGGTGATGGCTGTTGCTGAAGCCTCCGCTGCTCGGGAGGCAGAAGTGGAATCAGCAATTAACAGACAAAAGCAACAGGAGATCTGTGCTGAGCTGAAAGCCAAGGTAGGATCTGTTATAAATATGCCTCGTGCAAGCTCGGTTTTTACTGCCAAATTCAAAATGAATAGAAGCCAAAACTGTTCTAATAGTTACTGGTTTTAGATGAAAAAACTAAGATGACCATCCTGTTTTCACCAGTGTTATTGAATCACTTTGGCCAATTTAAAAAAACAAACAAACAAACAACAAACCAAAACAGAGAACAGGGTGAACTGCAGTCTGTTGGTGCAGGTCAGTGTGTTTGTGAGGCTTGACTTGAAAATGGTTTTGAAGATTCTCCATTTCATTACCCATAGGGATCCTTGTTAGCATCATATTCCTTCTACCAGCTCTTGAAATTAGTTTGTCTTTTATTGATTAAGAATTTGATCATCTAGCTCAGTGTAGGCCTTACTATGAGTTTCGTGCTGTGGGTATAATCTCTGTATAAACAGCAATCACATTTGTTTTGGTGGATTTTTAGCACCATCTCAGAGTCTGATAAACTACAATTTCTGAACTATTGGAAGAACAAGATCTGTTCTGCTGTTTAGAATATGAGAGGCTGCAAGCAAGCCACCAGGCGTGGAGGTCTGGCACCATACTCTGTTTCTTTTTAACCCTGGAAAGCCACAAAATATTTGTGTTTTAGTTAAACCTCACGCACTTTGAGGAACAATGCCATAATCGTTTTCAACACTAGAATCTTCTGAAGTGGTAGTGAAGCATCACTATCACCAGTCTTTTAAATGAACACTGGTTTGTTTTCAGAGGCATAACAAGTACCTGCCTTCCCTTCTGTTTACTTTTCAAGTTGTAGAAAGAATTCTTAAAAATGGGCTCCATCACTTTTGCCCCTGTTGTGAAACAGAGGTTTCACAGTATTCTGAAAGGTGATTTGCTGTGTGAAGAGGTGAGAAAGACTTATAGGGCAAAAGGGCATTTATTCCAGAATTTTGCATTTTATGAGTCAGTCTTCTTTTTCCTCCTCAAAAAGTAACAAAGTGTTATGTTACCTCTGCCTAGCTGAAGATTTTCACCCATGCGTTGAACGCTGCCTCCAAGTCCTTAGGTTCTGACCTCCTGTTTCCGTAACCAGGAACTGTTTGAAACTTAAGCCTATTAGTGCTATGCTTCTCAAAAGCTGCTTTCAAAGGTGACTTTGTTTTAAAAAAATAAAAGAGGGTGAAAGTCTGATCAAAAACAATTCACCCCTTTCCCAGAAGAAAGGAATCGAAACGGCGCAGCGTTTCCGCTAAAGAAGAACATCATTGTGACCTGCAGCTGAAGGGCTGCAGGATGGAAGGAGAAATTGGGCAGCTTTTCTGAGGGAAATCATTCCGAACGTATGCATCTGTGTGTTTTGTCTGGATTTGAGGCTATATGCATCTGAAAATTTACACGTTACCTAGTGGCAGTTCCTTCAGCTGGCTTCTGCTTGTAGTGTGAAGTGTGCAGCTAAGGAAGGGGTGCCACAGAAAGGGGCTGCTGGTAACTAAGAAGTAACTCTGGGAGTTAAATATTCATAGAGGAAAATCCATCCTGATGAGCATCGTTAAGGTGAGATTAAAAATAAATTTGTCTCTGCAAAGGAAGGCCTGTAGAGCTGAAAACCAGGTGTAGGCTTGTTCTAATCCTTTTTGTCATTAGCTGGCTTACTGTTCTGCATTTCAGTGAGTTCAGCATAAGGAGATCTCACGCATACCACTTTCCCAGAGGAAAAAAATGTACTTCCTGAATGATTTATCTGTCTACATATTTTTTTTATTATTGTCAGTAATAACCACATAACATCACCCAACATTTATGCATATTCTGTGGCAGTAACAAACCAAGGCATAGCAAACGACCTAATGAACACATGATTTAAAGCTGGTTTAAATGCACAAGAGGCAACTGTGCCATCAATGAGTCTCAGCCTCGTGGATGACTGGAGATGGCACAATGATTAAAAAGTAAAGCAGCAGAGAAGTTACGTTCTTGCTTGCAGCAGTTCTTACTTGGGAATGGATTGCTAAGTTTGTATCCCATATTTCATCTCCCAGAAAATCTCTGAATGTCCTCACCAGAACTCGGGAACTTCTGGTGAAATAAATCATGAGAGCCATTCATCCAAGTGAAATAAGGTGTGAAATGAGCAATGCTAATGAGGATAAACTCTCTTGTCCTTAAAGATCCTTAAGTTTCTGATACCTGTCTTTAACATCTCCATTTGTCCTGGGGAAGGGAGGCAGCAGAGCTGTGGGGGGAAATGTACCCTAAATGAGCAGAAGGGTTACATTTCATGTTCTTTACAGTGTGTGCATTTGGGTTCTGTAGAAGATGCTGTGTTTCAGTAAAATCTCTCTTCCTAAACAACATAAAGAGAAGCAAATTGTTCTGTCAAAAGGCAGGTAGGCAATGAGGTGAGAGTGACCTTTTAGGAGGGTTGGCAGAGTGCTCCTCACAGTTGGTGCTCGATGGCCTGAACTACTCACTGTTCTGCATCTACAGATTGCATCCAGGTGTTGTGCAGGTATTCAGGATGTTATTTTCTATTGAACTTATTTTAAAATATTTTAATCCAGTTCTCTGCACCTTCGTATAATGCAAGTCATAAAGGACGATCAGCAGAGGACCTGCAGAAGTGCACAAAAGGGCGGCTCAGTCTCAAGTGAATGGTGCACAGGGTGAACTTGTTCTTCCTTAGCATAAAGCAGAGCGTCAGTTTTCCTTTGTATCTTTTCTCTCTTTGTGCTCTGGGGTTAATCCCCACTCTAGTGCTAGAATCTTTTACAACAGGCTTTTAATTTTTGGAGAACAATTTATGCATTCCTTATCCTAACAGAAACTAAGATAATAAATTGATTGAAAAAGGAGCCTAGTTAGGTGGAATTAATGGGGGTATTAAAATTATGTAAAGCGTGTTGAATATGGGCTTTCTTCTTTTCCTTTCCTGTATAATAAGAAGGGAGTTTATTTATTTTTTTAATAAAATATCAGTAAACTTGGAGAGAAGTGTTGTACCTCCTTATTCAGTCAAATCACTGATTTGAATGAATGACTACCAAATGAGGTCAAATTATGCAACAGAATGTTTGTCTGCTTTTAAATTCTGGATAGCTGTCAGTTGTAATGCTTTGTCTGTAATTTGATAATTTTGCAGGAAACATTTTTTAAAATAAGTAGTGGGACATCTGTAATTCATAATTTGTTATTATTTATTGATTGATGAAAGTGTAGGGTCTGAGTCCCAAACCAAACACATCTGGCTTCTACAACTGAGAACCTTTCCTGGCATAAGAAGAGACTGAATGCTGGATGCAGCTCATGTTAGCCAGAATGATCTCATTAAGATCTATAAAGATTGGCTATTTTGCACCAGTTCAGGACTTTTTGCTTGTCAAATTTATTATTATTGTTATTTCTGTGCAGTATGTGCAGTACATAAACCACTTATAGGCTTTGTCGGTGACTTTTTAGTTCAGCAGTGTAATGACTGGAGTTTACAGACATCTACGTTATGTCCAGGACTCCATCATCCCTGTGGGTCCCTTCCAACTCGGAACGTTCCGTTGGTCTGTGATTCTGTGGATCCAGAGTTTTCTTTCTCGGAAGGATGGAGGAATGGCGTTGATGCGCCCAGTTCCCTTCCTAGAAATGATAGATACAAGGAACTTTTCATAAGCTGGTTTTCAAATACAGGTGTTCACTCAGTAAGTATGTGATAAAGCTGAGGGCTGTAGGACATTACAGCACTTCTACATACCCAAGACTTAGAATCTCACCAGAGATGAGCCATCTCTTGGCTCTGAGCATGTTTTCAGTCCAGAGCTAATCAACCCAGATTTTTTAGCTTGAGTTTAGTAAAACATTGACAAGCTGCACAGCTTTTGGGTCAGACCAAGATTGTACGTTTTAAGCTTGAAGCATATGCAGAGTTTGTCTCTGCCTGCTTTCCATGCTTTCCTTTTTCCCCTCTTTTTCCCTGTGCCTCCAGCATTTTTCAGTTAATTACGTTATTTCTGATTATCAACCTCTCTGTTGCGATCTTCTTGCAATATATTATGTAACGTTTTATCTGAGATTTAAGGGTTTAGTAGCTCAAACGTTTTTTCTTACCTCCTGGTGCTGTTCACACCTCTTTGTTATGGTGATGTTACTGTGAGGCCAATTTATAGGAGAGAATCATTTAACTTCGCCCTTGTTCCATATTCGCACAGTAGAAGGAGTTCATAAAGCAATCTGTAGTGTGTAGAAAGCAAACATTCTTGTACTGCAAATGAAGAAATAATTGTTCTTTTTTTCTAATTAAGAACAAGTCATTAGGAGGATGTGAATATAAATAAACAGATGGTTATTGGGTTATCCGGATCTTTACATTTTACTTCAGAGGGACTGAAGAAATACTAATCTGAGAGAAACAGAAGTTCAGGCTTCACTTTTTGCTTGTTCCATGAATTATTTACAGAGTAATTTATAACCACATGTTCTTTCTACTTGCAGTGATTTACTCCTGTTGTTAGTTGCACACAACATGTTTTATGTCTGCTAATTATTAAAGGCAGTGCACAGGGACTGCCAGCGATCAGCTCAGTGTAAGCGCTGAGTTACCAGATGAGCCACAGCAGTGGACACCCTGCTCTATGCCAGTGGGAAGCAAATTAGTTTTAACTGCCTTTCCAGTTTGCTCAGGCCTTATGATCGTAATTAGAATTCACACTATAAAAGTCAGCATACAGATTTGAGAACACATTTTTGTTGCAGCATTATGCTTTCATATCCCTCTTTCTGCTATAAGCATTTTTATCGCTGAAGAAAGCATCTATGGTTCTATTAATTATGAAAAACTGCCTTTATTCACATTCTGTGTTTTAAATTAGATCTTTTCTTGTGGCAGATATGGACTTTTATGGGACAAAATTAATGCTAGTACCAGTAGTTTTGATTTTCTCTTTTATTTCTTGCAGACTTTGCAGAGAGAAGCCTGTGGAGCACAAGCTGCTCAAGGGTACCAGACAAACTCTACTAGGGGTGTGAACTTTTGTTGTTAATGTCAGAAGAGAAATTCACTCTGTGATTAGAAAAACAAACTTGCAGATGTATTATTTCTGAGTTATCTCATTACCAAATGCTCTAGCAAAGGATTTTTCATAGGTCTTGTGTAAGTCCGTTGAAAGCAGCTTGTCCCACTTGCCTGGGATGTCGTATGAGGCCCTGTGGAGTCTGGAGGTTGCTGTTCAGAAGAATGGGAGGTGAAAGAACTCCCGCTCTGGAGGAGAAGAGGGAAGGGTTTGGTTAGAGGCGAAAGTTACTGGAGATTTCAGCCCGCCATCTGTTAGTATCACAGTGTTTTGTTGTTCACATACTGCTGACATCACTGGCCACTGTTGCTGTAACTTCTCACTTCTGCTGATCAGCCCAGGAGATGATGCGCTCTCTGAAAGGAAAGGTGCATGCAAATGTTCCAGATAAAGCTCTAGGAGATTCTGAAAATGTGTTGCTAGTTTGGGTGATTTTATAAGGTTGAAAGAATGAACTCTCAGGATATGGAAATGGAAAAATTTCCCTTCTTTCCCATTTTTGTTATGACTTAAAGTACTGACTTCGTCACACCAGCAAAGATTATTGGAAATTCTTGCTTAGAATGTGAATTCTAGGTGCTTGTTTTATCTGTGCAGCATCAGCTCTGGAGCTGTGTGCAGTCATCCTGTGGCACTTCTCCTCCCAGCCATTCTCTGAGTTTTGCTTTGTAGCAGCCCAGTTTACAAAGGCGAGTTTTAGTTTGAGCTGTTCCATCTGAGCCTCTGAATGCAAGTAGTTGTCCTCTGTCCTTGTTTGTCTAGCTAAGCAATCCAGCTGCTTGAAGGATCTTGGGGCAGAGTTTGTTGTTATCACCTAGGCAACTTCAATATCTGCTTCTAATGGAAGCCAGTGTTTCTTAATAGGAAACACTGTATATGGTGTAACATTAGCTTAGTTAACTTAATGGGATTCCTACGGAAAATCTCCTCAGAACTTTGTCTGTCATTAAAAGAGATATATCTGTAATATTAAGTGCATGGTAAATACGTTACTACTATTCAGACTTCAAGTAGTTTGCAGTGTACTTTACATTATTGCAATATAGAACGTTGTAATAATGAACTGAAAATAGATACGTATGCATTCTGTTCAGCACAGCAATTTAATAATTCACTTGGCAAGAGCTCCTCTAACAGCACATGGACTGTGAAACATACTTGAAATGCCAGTTGTAATTAAAAACTTTCCAAACTGAATGTTGGCAGTACTTGTACTGCTAAGATGCAAGTTTCTTTGTGAAACAGACAACAGGGGATCCACTTTTCAGTGTAATTTTTAATATTAGTTTAACCACCTTTTTTTTTTTAAATTATTAAACAAAGCATTTACTGCTGACACAGTAAGATCTCCTGTTAGGTTTTTGCACTCCTAAGAAGGGAAGAATGCAATGAAGTACACATTAATTTTTTGGTGCATTCTATGGTCCCAGATTATTCTTTAGTGGATCATCAGAAATGCTGTTAAGGGTTGTTTTTCTTCTTCAGACCTGTATCTGTTCTCCTCTGGAGGAAAATCCCAATGAATGCAGTGGTTTTTCTTGAAAAGCTTGGAAACTGAGTGTCCTGTAGTCACTTGTAAACTATTGTAAAGTATTAAAATGTATGCCACAGAGATTCCATTTCTCTGCCTGCCCTTTCTTGTTGTTGACTTTGCAGCAGGACCCAGAGGCTCTCAGATAGGATTGGGCTCCACAGAGTTACGAGCTGTACAAATATGTAGTGAAGCGTAGTTTGCAAAGTGAATCGCAGAACTGCACAAGATGGGTTTGGAAAGGACTGTAAAGCCCATCCAGTTCCAAAGCCCCTGCTGTGGGCTGGCTGCCTCCCAGCTCAGGCTGCCTGGGGCCCACCCATAGCCTGGCTTACCTCCAGGGATGGGGACCTCAGCTCAGGGCAGTGCCACGGCCTCACCACCCTTTGAATAAGAAATCTCTTCCTAGAATCTAACCTGGATCTACCCTTTATTACTTTAAAGCCATTACTTCTTGTCCTATCAATGCACTCCTTGATGAAGAGTCCCCTGAGGTATTGAAAGGCCCCTATGAGGTCTCCCTGGAGCCTTATCTTCTGCAGGATAAACAACCCCAGCTCCCTCAGCCTGTCCCCACGCAGAGCTGTCCCAGCACCCTGAGCATCCCCAGGCCCTTCTCTGGAACCCTGCAGCAGGTCCATGTCCTCGTGCTGGGGGTCCCAGAGCACTGCAGGGGACTCAGCAGAGAGGCACGGCCACCTCCCTGAGCTGCTAGCCACACTTCTGTTGATGCAGTGAAGGATACAGTTGGCTGCATCAGATACACGGGAAGGTTTGATTTCTACACGAGGCAGCGCACCTGGTCCCTTTTTGTCATGAGTCAAGGTAGTCTAGCTCCTTATTTCACAAGCTGCGCCAATGCTAGCAGGAATCTGATTTGAAATCTGGCCTGTGCCTTCTTTGGGTGGTGCTTTCTGAGAAGTTCCCCTATACAGGCATTCTGACCGCAGCGTAAGGTGAGACCATGAGACCAGAACTAGCAGAAAGATGGCTGTAATGCTCAAATGTGGTTTAAAAACTGAATCATTTTGACGTTAGACTTAGTTGCTCAATGCCTAGATTTTGGAATCTCTTACATAATAGAGGATTTTAATTTAGCTTAGTTTAGTTGGGAGCGTTTTATCCTAAATGACTTCAGCAGTTCGTTTGGGGCAGACATGACATAGCGCCAACCTACTGAATCGCCTCTCAGAAATATTTTGCAGACAGTCACTTTCTGCTCTTGCCAGTTTTTCCTTTTTTGTTGCAACAGCAAATCGCTTTTTAAAGAACGTGACTCTTCTTTTGCCTTAATGAAAGGCATTGATCGGATGAATGTGGGAGTGGGCAGGGGTGGTGAAACCTAATTTCATGTGCTGCCTCCTGGAAAGAGTAAATGGGTATTGAGGGGAAGTATGATATAATGAAACTTTCCTTCCTTCTGCTCATTCTGTTCTATCTTCTTGTTCTGCAATGCACTCATACACCTGGAAATCCTAACTAGATTAGATGAAAGTGGAAAGCAGATTATATCCACTAAGTAAATGCTTGTGTTGAGTAGTGATTTAGGGCAGTGTAGATAGCGCTGGGGAAAGCAGTGGAGGTAAGCACTGTATTTATTATTGATGTGCATCAGTTTTGGCTGGTAAACATTTTTGCATGTTTTGTGATGCAGATGAGTGAAATCCTGTATTTGATGCTTTGTTATGCCCACTTATTTGTATGTAACCTGCTGAAAATCTCGATCACACCCTGATAGTGATCTCTGCCATGAATGAAAGGACACTAAGAGAAGAGTTATATGCATGTAACTAGGGAGAGACTTGTCATGAGGCTGGTGTAACATACATGCCATGAGCACAATTGCTAACCAAAATGAACAGGTAAGGAAGCTTGAGATGTTTTCAGACTAGTTTTGGTATCTTTAGTATCAGATGCAATGTACTGATTTATTGCCATAGGCTTTCCTTTAATCAGTTACCTTGGTGACAGGCTCTGTGTTGGGACACTTCTGATTGTAAATATGTACTGAGATAGATAGAAGTTCCCCTGAAGTTCCAGTTAACTGCAGATTTAGTAAAACCTTTTTAATGGTTCAGCATGCTAACTAATGGCTGAAATAAAACAAATGAAAGAGATCCTGGTAAGTAGGTAATTAATATCTGGAGAAGGTCAGTAAGGCATCAGGAGGGTTCTCAGACTTAAAGGAGGCTGAAGCTGCAGCACATCTTGACCCCACTTAGGCTGGCACTTGTCATTATTCTAAGGAGCTTGAGGCGAATGCAAAGCAGGGATAAGGAAAATGCAAGCTTAAAAAGGCAATTTTTGGATATGTATTTTAACTCTGGCTCACTTAAGTTCAGAGTATCTCCAGTAGTGTTGTTATTACAGCAGTTTAAGTTTTGTCAGTTTCCCAGCAGTTTATTTTAGCCCCAGTCTGCACACACGTCTCACAGATTTCATTCTTCCTCTGTTTTGTTGTTAGATTTGAAAGCTTCATGAATGTTTTTGTTTCAGTCTGTTTTGCTGTTTCGAACACGAAGTGGAAATGGCTGCGTGTTCTTCCATGCTCGTGTTCTAATGCTCCTGCTTAAGCTCTGGCAGGCTGAAAGGGCTGGGTTTTATGCTTGTTTTTTTTTTTTCTTTTTAGGAGTGAAAGGGTAATTTTACCACTGCCAAAGAAACTGTAGTAAATGGTTTTCTTTTTTTTGTCTGTTTGTTTGTTTTTACTTATACAGCCAAGATATGAGCTTCTACTAAGGGAACGTTTTCAAAATTCTGAGGAGAAAGATCATCTATAAAGAGAAGCATCTGTGCTGAGGAATACAGCAGTAATGTTTTAACATTTTCTTTCCATAGTATACAATTCTGAATTCCAGCTCAAAATCCTTTCTAAGAATAGCCAAAATAATAATAATAAAAAAAGATAGCTGTCTCTGTGCTGACTGCCATTATGTGAGCACACACTCAAATCCCCACTGGTGTTTGCTGGCACAGCTTGGCCCTGTGCATTTCGAAGTACAAGACTCACTCACCCGCACTGCAGTTCTTAGCTCTGGGAATGAAGCTGAAGCTGGAAAAGGTTGTATGTGCTCTGGGAGAGTAACAACGCAATGGGACATCAGCTTGAAGATACCCTGGGTCTATTGGCTGCAAAGAAGAAAGTAGAAATGCTGTCTCAGCACAGAGGGGCGAACACGGGATCTGTCCTGCAGAGATCTGCTCACTGGGGGACACGGACCGCCAGCGCTCTGCGTGTCCAGAGGCCTTGCATGGGAATGGGAGAGAATGAATGGTGCAAGGTGCAGCCGGTGAAATGCATTAAAGATGGCAAAATGCAAACGAGATGCTTTACTGCCAGTATGCAAGTACCCCCAGTAGTATAGAAAGCCAGGTGAGGAATGGCTGTAGGCTCACTCTTTTGAGGAACGTGGAGGTCTGCTAACACTTCAGAAAACCATTGCCAAAAGAGCTGGCAAGCCAGCAGCAGGGAGACAGCGTTAATCCCATTGAAAGCCACGCGTAACAGATGAGCTGCTCGCGACAGCGCCGGGGGAAGTCGGGGCTTCCCGCTGCGAGCAACGCACTGCAGGGCACGGGAAGCAGTCACTGCCTGCTGACACGGCCCGTTCAGCAGCACGCAGCGGTGCCTCGCGGTGGGTTCGGGATGCTGAGCAGGATCCGTCCCGCGCGGGCAGCCTGCCATAGCGCGGGCAGCCGGGGCCGTCAGCTGGGGCTGCCGAGCTGCGCACGGCTACGGAGCTGGCTGGGGCCGCAAGGCATCGCGTCCCACTGCCCTGGGCTGGCACCGCACCGCGTGCTGGTCTGCTTGCTGGGGAATCTTGGTACAGTCGTTCTTCTCTGGTCCTGAGGCTGCTCTGTTAGCTCGCTCCCCAGGTCTCTTCCTGTTTGCGCGTCCGCTTTACACCCACAGCGTTAATGCCTGTGCTGACTCCTCATTTCCGTCTGTTCCTCTGATTTGCTGGTTTTGTGATCATTTTCACTTTTCCCTGCTTGACTCACGGTCAAGTACTGCACGGAGCAAACAGGGCACTTCCGTGGGGTTGGGATGTGGATACTTAATGACAGAGGCTCAGACGATCGTTTGCCATTTCTCAGGCTACAGCAGCTTAATCCCGACTGTGTCCGTGCTTTAGAGAATGGCTGCAAGGCAATCAGCTGCGTTTTGCTTCTGAGGAATAACAGCTTTCCCTTCCTACTCCTGGGCACTGGCAGCATCTGTCAGGAGCGTTTCACCAGACTGCCCTGAGTGCCACAGTTATAGATCCCTTCATAAAGGAAATGATGGGGTCATTAAGAAACTTAACCGTTATTGAAAGTCCAAGAGCTGGAAAGATTTAAGATCCGATGTTGCTGAGGTTCTTTTGGCAATTTTACCTAATCTTTCCGTACGTGTTCTTACTGCATAATACACAAGTCAGCTGTGAATTATAAATTAATATGCAGAAAGACAGTGCTACCTGAATGGTTACGTATTGCTGACAGGTTACAAATTTCAGTTTGAAAATGGATCACACGGGTTTCCTTACCAGTGTCAGTTTAGCAGGATCACAACATTGCACACATTCTCCTGCACAGCTGTTTAAACAGTCTTTTCAATTCTTTCTCTCAGGTCCTACAATGGAGAGCACAACAGGAGGAGGCAGCTGAGCTGGAAGCTGCTGTAGCTGCTAGAAGAAAAGAAAAGGAAGATGAGAAAGAAAGGCTACAGAAAAAGCAGGAAATGATTCGCAGAGCTCAGGAGAAAGAAAAAGTATGAGAAACTTTTTAAAGTATTTCTGCATTCGTGATTTACAACTGCCTTTAGAAGCTTTAGCTGATCTTGCTGCTCTGTGTTCTTGGAGCAGATTTAGTGTCAGTACGGAGATCAGCGGCCCATGGAGTCCCGGTGCTTCCCTTTTAGCCTTAAACCTGCCTCTGCTTGTGCATCTGTGTTACTTTGCTCCTAACAAAAGGGTCTCACAAAGACAGTGTTTGGAGCTATCTGGGTGTCACCCAGCCTCAGCACTGAGGCACCAGAGGCTTTGGGCTCTTACAGTCCTGTGCTTCTCAGCAGTGTGGCAAAGACTATGAAAGCTGCAGTTAAATATGCTGCAATGCAGCAAATGGGCTTTACAGCATGTTGTCTGCAAGACAGCGCTCTGCACTTTGCAGCACAAGGACCTTAAAAGTGAACCTGGAGCACAGCGATGCTATTAACCAGCTCAGGGTACCGCAGGTCTGCAGGACATTGTTCTAAGCACTTGTGTGGTCACCACTTAAATCTGAACTTCAACTTAATAGAAATCAGAAATAGGGAATATGGAGTGTTTGTAAAATCAAATTGTCACCTCTGTATTTCTGTTGACCTTTCTATTTGATGGATAGGAAACAAATTCAGGAGGTTTTAGTATTAAAATCCTGTCCTTTTTTCTGATTACTTTTGCAATGAAATCTGGCTTGCGTAGAGTCCAATTTACCTGTGGAATATTTGCTAAGACTGCAAAATTATTTCTGGAAAGAATAAGTAGGAGAATATTATAGGTTGTTATTGGCTGGTCTTTCAGATGCTGGCGAGTGAATGAACTCCTTTAATGTAATGGGACTTCTCATGCTAACATGTTTGTGAGGACAGGCACTAAGAGCTGTGTTGTTATAACATGGCAATTAGAAGAAGAGAAAAGAAAGGCCTGAACTATTTCAAGCAGAGTTGCTTTCAGAGTGTGTCTTGGAGGCTGTAGTGGCATCAATCTGTGCCTCACTGCAGAAAGCTTGGGCAAATAGGAAGGAAAATGAAATCTTCATGTAAGTTATCATGTTTTCCCTTAGACTTTGCCTTCTTTTCTTTATGTACCCTCCTAGTTTCTGTGTGACATGCCTTAGTGGGAGCAAATGTTTACTGATGGGACTAAAACATGGGCAATTAGACTCCCTAGAAACTGATGGAAACTCATTTCAGTAGATGTGTCTCTTGCAGTGATAGTCCTTGCAGAAAAAACTGAAGCTATCTATTTTTACAGCAATTTGCTTAAGTTATTACTAAAGCAATTTACTTTACAACACTTAGTAAAAGCAGAAAGGAGATGATAGCAGACCAAAATAAATGACTTGCAGGCTGCTGGAAACAAATGCCTTAGCGGAAAAATGGAAATAAAATCCTTCACCACTTGGATTTTCCCTATCTACTTCTATAGCACTCAAATATTTTTTCTGTGCTCTGTTTGAAGAGACACGTCTCTCTGCCACGACAGACGGGGCAAAAGCAGCAGCCCGTGCTGAAGGCTCCTGCTGGTAGTTGTGCACAACTGCTGAAGGGTTGTAGAGACAGTGCTGCAAAGGAGCACCGGAATGAAAGTGGTGCCTGGAGAAAAGAAGCCGAAGCTTTGCTGAAGCCTTGCCTGCAGGTGGACTGCTGTCCACTCGTTAGTTCTCCTTGTTGTAAGTCCCCAGAGCCAACATTTGAAAAGCTGCCTAATTTCTAATCAGTTTTATTGGATTTGTGACTTCACTGTTCTTGTCACGGCTTTGCATTTTGCACACATCCAGGTTCTTGTCTAGCTGAAGAAGTTCCTGCTTCCATTTGTCACCCAATCTTCTTCCTTTCCTGCCATTTATCTTAAAGATTATGGATGCATTCTTGGCAGAATGCGTCCTCCTGCCAAGCCATCCTAAATCACATAGTTAGAAAATTGTCCAAAAGTCACTTCAATGAGATGTTTCTCTTTCCTTCGTAATACTCAGAATGCTTTCACTTTTCCTAAGGAAAAAAATTCAGATTAGAAGGGACATCAACAGCTCTTTAGTTCTGCTGAAAGTAGGGTCTGCTCTGAGGTCTGACCAGACAACTCATGGCTTTATACTTGTTTTAATTTGTTTTATTTATCCTTATTCTATTTATCTTTAAGACTATAATTTAATTATTATTTTAATTATATTTTATTATAATCATTTATATTTAAGAGTATAATTTCAGATTCAAATGTGCAGAAAAGAATATTTATGTGTGTGAAAAAACAGGCAGAGAAATCACAGAATGGTTGGGTTGGAAGGGACCTCAAGGATCACGAATCTCCAACCCCCTGCCACAGGCAGGGCCACCAACCCCCACATTTCAGAGCAGCCCAGGCTGCCCAAGGCCCCATCCAACCTGGCCTTGAAAATCTTTCTCTTCAGAGCAGTCTTGGGTCAGCTTCAGTCAGCCTGGATTTTCTCTTTACTTTTGCTTTGCTTGTGGTAGTAGACACCATAACTGAACTTTAAAAACAGAAGTTCTACAAATACACGCAGGGGAATTTTTCAAGATTATGTGCACTGTGTTACAAAACCACATTATGCATAAGATTTTTTTCACACTGACATTTATTTCTGTGTAATTGCAGTTTGCTGATATCTTATTGCCCGTTTAGGCTCTGGATTTAAAGCTACGAGCCAAGCAGGAAGCAGAAATCATGAGAACTTGTACGTTTGTTATCCGCAGTCACTTTCCATATCGGAGTTTGCAGGGTGAGACGTGGTGGCATTTTGGCTGTGTCTGATGGATAGCGTGTGAGTGGGCTCAGCTGGACGTGTGATGGTGAGCCTCTGTGGTTCCACTGCCAGCACCACAGTGAGAGGTACAGAGAAAGGGGAGTCGGATCTAATGGCAGTTTGCTTCTTTGCTGCAAGAAACGGTGCTGCTACTTTTCTTTTTGTTAAAGAACCAAATACCTGGTCTAGCATTAAATAGGGAGGTTGGTGGCCCTGCATGTGGCAGGGGAGTTGGAGATTCATGATCCTTGAGGTCCCTTCCAACCCTGGCCATTCTGTGATTCTGTGATTAAGGCTTGTTCTGTAGAGCTGTCTGCTCTCACGCAGTGTTTATAGTGGCAGGTGGCTCTGTGAGCTGTGTTGACCTGACTGCCAGCAATGTTAATTTCATGAGTAAATATTTTACTTGTACATATAGTTGTATACCTAGTTGTATATATTTTCCACCTTCCCCTTGCCTGTGGATAATGTCTGTGTGGAACAGCTCTCTGCCTATGCGCAGATGGGATGGCAGCTGTTTGAGGTCAGCAGTCGTATGTTCCATTTGAGTAAATGACATCTTGGGCTGCAAGGAAGGGCTGCAAACACGGCGTGTGGCCGCTTCTGTGTGCTGGGACAGCAAAGCAGGAGGTGGAATATTTGTGATCGGTGTGACCGGGTGTGCAGGCTGCATCAGATGCCTCCACTCCTAAATCCGAGAAGGGGTGCAATGGCAATAGGTACAAATGCTCTGCTTCTTCAATTAGTCTGCAGATCAGACATTCTTCCTGTGTATTTAAATACCGAATTTCAGAAATATCCATTGGCCTCTACTCAGATTATGAAAATTCCTTCAGACAGTGTGGGATGCAGAATAATTCCAAAAGAGAGAGTTTTGTTTTAAAAGTATTCCAAACAGGATTTGATAACCATTTTTTTTAGAATGCTTCTCTGCAGTCCTTGTTTTCATGTTCTCCATGCATAAAGAATGCCCTAAGGAGACAAGTGACTTGTAAGTTAGCAATGCTGAAATAGAAGCACTGTTTGGAGACCTGTGTTATTTTGAACCAGAACCGTTACAATTTTTGCTTCACGAGGTATACTGCATAAGAGGAGGAACTTTGCTGCTCCAGCTAACATCTCCAGGAGAGGCCTAAATTCGGTTTGATCAGTCAGTGACACAGGTGATTGCAGCAATTGCCAGGAAATCCACTGCTTCTAACAGGTCTGGGGCTTCCTCATTCAGCCCTGTGGCAGGGTGATGCACCATGCTGTGCTCTGGCTGTTTTTCTGTTTGTTGCTGATTTGAGGCACATCAGGGCATGTCATTATCTCTGTGTCCCAACTTGTCTTTTTCTTCTGGTACCTGCAAGTCCACTGGGAAGAAAAGGTAGAAATGAAGGAGTGGCTGACAAAGAGAAACTGCAAGTGTTACCACTTGTAGATCTGTCATGTCACCCCAGCTCTGCGTGGCTTGAGCAGAGGGCTCAGTGTAATGCAGAAAAGAAAACAGGCAGTATGTCATGGAAAGGGTGTGGAATCTGGCTTGTATTACTACATGTTGGTACTATTGTGTGTTACCAACAGGTAGAGGCAGGCCAGGCCAGCTGTGCTTCGTGATGACAGGAGCCACGAGGTCAGGAAGAACAGGAGATCAAGGGCAGCAGCTTGTTGGGGTTTCCATGTGACAACTGACTGGAGGGCTGTGGTGCCAGTATGCATAATGTTACTTCCCACAGCCAAATTAAGGTGCCATGACTGTCCCATCACCTTATGTGGGTTTAACTGCTTTATGTTATGAATGTAATCAAAGACTCATGGCACACACAGTACATTTGGGCTCGTACACAGATTCCTGTCTACAGGTGTCTGAACTCTTCTTGGAAATTAGGCTTATGGACGGTCGTTGGTTTGTTCACTGTTTGTTCAACTTCTAGGTTAAAAAATACTTGGCTGAGAAACAGCTGAAGTGGCAAGAACAGGAAGAAAAAGAGCTCCAACGTTTGGAGGAATTAAGGAAATTAATGGCTAAACAAGCAATTAAAGACAGAGAACGGTAAGATACATGACATGTGAATATACTGTCAGTAGGGACTTTTTACAACAGAATTTGTTTTGTTCTCCCTACCTCTCACCTTAAAACAAAATCAAGTGCTTTTTTTGTTCCTGTTTGCTGGTTTCCCCACTTGACACGTGAAGGTTGCATCATGGCTGTATTCTGAACACAATTTATTTCTTCTTTTAAATTAATTCAAATCAGTCACAGCATCAGAGCCATGTAAGCAATGAACAGCTGCAAACAAAGAAGGGCACACACATGAAGTCCAGCTCCCTTCATGCTTGCTGAGCTCCATGTTGTGGACGGGTAGCTGAACCTTCTGTGCTATTTTCCATATTGATCAGGTGTGTTTTTGTTTGAAGGCAGCAAGGGGAGCACACGAAGCATCTGCAGCCTTAAAGACACTTATCATCCTTTCAGAGAACCTTAAATTGTGTCCCTGAATTTTGAGATAATCAAATAATTACTCAGTGTTGAGTATTCAGACCTAGTTTTAGTAAAAGCTGTTGCTCTTGCTCTGCATGAAGAGCTCTCAGTTGTTGACACAGCAAATGGTACTGCACTGGATCAAGTATTTCCATGGAACTCTTTGCTTTCTTCTTCTCAAGCAAACTGCATTTAGGATTTTAACCAATGCCAGTGAGAAAATCTTGGTGGTGATTTCTGTATGTGGGAACCAGGATGCTTCTAAGGGTGGAACTGAAATACAAACGATGTATGTTGCAGCGCATTCCTGGTAGCTGCTATTTGCTTGTTTGATGAATGGGCTGAGCCTGTCTGTGTTTCAACCTGTGCCAAGTCTTCTCTGCGGAATGTGGTCTCTAATGACCTGCTGAAGGAAGGAGGACCATTAAAAAGCCATTGTATGCAGTCTGGTTGTAACTGCTCTCGAATGAAAAGTTTGCCTTTTTTACATGAAATGACTCGCCAGGTGAGCAGACTGGAAATGGAATTAAAATAGGGATGAAGTTCAGTTGACTTTTAAAGACTGAAATTTATCGTAGTCATTCATGGTGAAACACTGCTTCCATCTGACTTTGCTACGGTGCCTCTCTGACAGCTGAGTTTAGGTTTATGCTGGGAGTACTCCTACACCGTGCCTCAAACGTTCCTGGCACTGGTTTTAGCCAAGAGCAGAGGAAATACAGGGCTTGAATTACTGAGTTTTCAGCAGAACAGAATAGGAGAAAATGACTTTTCTTTAAACCTGTACACTGCAGTGTGCCAGGCAGTTGGGGAGCGTTCTTTTCTTATGGTAATAAACGCTGCGGGATAAAATATAAGGAAATGGCACAGTTCATTGAGGAATGCAGGGAGGAAACAATCATACCTTCAGGCTATTATGAATCAAACGTCAGCAAATGCTCAGCATTATGTTTCCCTGAATCGGCATACTGTACAAAATAAAACAGTTTGAAGGAAAATGCTTGCTCTTTGCGGAGATTAATAATGCTCTGTGCTTTTCATCTCCGAAGCCTTCACAAATATTAATCAAATAGGGGCAGAGAGGTGTTTCTGTTACTAGGAGCTGTAGTGCTACTGGCACGGCGTCAGGCACGTGTTGTACTGAAGGCAGGGTGCTGGTGTAGTGATTTCACAGTGAAGAACTGCAGTCCTACAGCAACTCATTGTATCCTCACATGCTTGCCTGTCCCAGAACACAACACGTCTTTAAGTCTTTGCAGAGCTGATTGTAAAAGATGGATCAGAGCAGCACAGCAATTGTGACCTGATATGTCCTCAGGCTCTTTTGGGAAAGGGGAAGGTTTGGTGTGAGCCAGCTGGCTGTTCCAAGGAGGAGATACAGCCTGGGCAGACACAGAGCATTTCTAATGGATGCAATCAGATACCAAAAAATGTTCTGCCCCTATCCAGAATTGTTTCTATGTTTAATTTCAAATTAAGCAATTGGGCTTATAAAATAATGATTGAATATAAATATATGTCCCAGACTTGCTGCTGTGTTCAGGTCACACTGGGTAAGCATGAAATGCTGGATAACCAGGGCTGTGACCAAACTGAAGGAGTAAAGGCCCCAAAACAAGATGCTGGGAGCACTGCCTGTCTGCGTGTGGCCCACTGAAAGCAGAGATTTAAATATGAATGAGGTGTTTATTGAACTGACACAGGGAATAAGGTAGGTTCTGATACATGCAAAAATGCTACCTGTGTTATAAACCTTCCCCTCCCCTCCCAATTCCAACTATATCTGTCCCAATAAGCTGTAGTACATTTTTTCCTATTGAACATTTATGAGGTGTTGTGTTGAAGCGGAGTTTTAGTGAAATTCTGCTTGTCCAAAGTTACATAAGTGTGCCCACAATACTTCAAGGCAGTTTTACTGAGCCTGAGCAGCTCAGCTTGTTTTTCAGCTGGAGATTTATTAAAATCAGTACTTAGAGTGGTACTTAGAATCAAGATTGAGTATTGAAATATCTTAATTTTTAGCTTTGTGTAAAATCAATTTTACTTAATTTCATACAGCAACAAAACTCTGGGTCCCTTCGCTGCCCTACTCTGCCTGTTGGCTGCCTTGCTATTCATTTCCAGTCACTGGCAACTTCACTCTGGGTAAAACATTTGCGTTTGATTTTATCAAAGCTTCACACCCCGATGTGAATCAGAATTCCTGCAGCAAAACGTGTGAGCTTAGACCTGAATGTGTGCCCTCAGTTTTAGAAGTTCCCAAGCGGTTGAATTTTGTATCTGATAATTAGAACTCGTAGCACTCGGCTCAAGCAGAGTGAAGGATTTTTTATGTAAAATAATTTTGTCACTTTCAAAGAGTATTTCTGCTTTTTATTAAATATTCTGCATATGAAAAACTGATTAAATTTTCTCCCAGGGAAAAAAAAATGACCTGTAAAGATTTCCATTGCGAGCGTTGATTCTATAAAGCGTTTGGATGTGGTGCTGAGGGCCACGATTTAGCAGAAGGCTGTTAGAGTTAGGGCAGTATGGTTGGGTTGTGGATGGACTTGATGACCTTTAATGTCTTTTCCAACCTGAGCAATTCTATGATTCTATTCTATTCCATACAGTGATGTGGAAAGCCTTTCCAGGGCATCCATGAGCTGCTTTGTACTGCTCTCTTAGCACCAACATATTTGTCCCAGTAGTTGTTATTGGGCTGTGGCTGCAGTGCTCTTTTGGAGCCACCAGCACAACTACGCATTCAGTTCCAGTACGTGCAGTGCACAGCATGTGTGCTCCTTGGAGCTAACGAAACGTTGAGAGCAATGACAACAGCTCTGCTGCCTTGAAGCAGCCCTTATTTCTGTGCTTCCCTGAAGGCAAACCGTGGCAACAGCAGCTTGTGTGAAGGGCTGCCAGTGATGCACCACAGAACATCCTGCAGCTTCGTGAGAAACAGACTTTGGCAGCGGGCTGAGAAGCAGAATGAAGCATGGTGGTATGGTGGCCGTGGTATCTCAAGGGCTGTAAACACCTGCTGCAGGAAGCTGACCAGTGAAGGCAGTGCCGTAGGTGAAGATTCGGGACCTATCTGTGCTGAGCTCCATTTGTTCCTTCGGAGAAAGTTTTTAATTCATGAGTTTTCTTGCTTCTTGGAAGGGATTTGTTTCTTTAAATGAGAAGGGCTATAGGGAACAGTTGTGCTGCCATACACAGATGTCAGAGAACATTTCTTCTTGGCAAAGAAAATGGAAAAAAGTGAGTAATGGTGCTATAAAGTTTAAAGCTTGCTAGAGAAGAGCTAGGGTTGTAGAAATGAAGTCTGAAAGGTTAACCAACTTATAAAAAATATATAAAGGGAATGGCATTCTTTGTGTTTGTCAGGAATTTTGATGGTGGGCATAAGAGAGCATCAGGCTAGTTTTCAATTGGAAAGTAACAACTTTAAAGTGAAACTTGACCAGTTTTCCTGTTTGTATGCATGCTGTTTTACAGGGTGGAGTTCAGACAAGGGCTGCTAGAAAAGAGGATCCTGGAGAAAAAGGAGGAGGCCCTTCGAGAAGCCTGTGCAGCAGAAGAGAAAGAGAAATGCCTGGAAGCACTTCGACAAAAGGTGCTTCTATTTCTTACGTGTGGTATTTTCAGATGCAGTAGAGACAGAGCACATGCTGACATACTACATGGAAGGTAAAACAAAATGTTACACCACAAGCAAATAAATGAAGGAGCTAAAATGCACTCCGGGTCTGATATTAGTGTTGATTCTGTCGTGCTATAAATCTTACATGCTTTGTAACTGACAGGAAGAATATTAAGAAGTTAAAGTGCACTGAGATGTCCAGAAATATGGACGGGGCTAAACTGAGCCTGCTGGCTGCTTTGGTTATGGGCTGTGAACATCAGATCTCGTGTCAATCTGTGCTAGAGCTGCAGATGCTGACACTGCTGTAGTACCACCCCTGAGGTCTCCTTTGCACCCAGGGCCACACACTGCCCTTGTAGCACAGAGCAGTGGTGCATGTCCTCAGGAGGGGCTGTCCTCTGGTAGCCTGGAGTTCAACATAGGCTTGTTTCCCCACAGCATTTTTGAGCTAGCATCATGAGCTCTCTCTTCATAGAAATGCCATTTGGCTTTCAGGTTTATTTCAGTTTGTAAGGACTGGCACTGGCATTCCCAGTGTGCAGGTGCTCTGTGTGCAGCCTGCCAGTATAGCAGGCAGTTCTCCAGGCTGTGGCAGCCCTGCACTTACCAGTCATGCACAGTGCTATATGAAGTCTAGGCAATTAAATTGTCTCTATTGGGAAGCTGGAAAAAATCTCCCTGAGTTTCACTGCATCAAAGTGGTTTTCAGTGTTTGGTTTGAGGCAGTTTTCCTGCATTGACACCTTGCATCTTCCCCTCTGTTCTGTGTTACAGCACTTGGAGGTTGCTGGCAGGGCCTGGCTGGGAGCTGTGCTGCTGGCAGCATTCAGAGAGCACAGGGCTGTGCTGGCGGTGGGACCTGGTCCTGTGCCCCTGGGGGGATGCACAGGCTCTGGGCTCAACTTTCTGGCTTTACAGCCCTTACGTATGGAGGCAGGTTGGTTTAAGGTTCTAAACCATGTCAGCGATGGTGCTCTCAAGGGCCGTGTGTTACTGATACCACCGTGTCCCTACACAGCCTGTAACGCTTGTTTTCGTTTGTGTGCTTTAGGTTTCCATCGTAGCAAAACCAGACCCAGCAAGAGTGGTGGCTGATACTGCAGCATCTAAAGCTCGGATGGGCGTTGGGTCCACAGAAGAGTTTGTTCTTCAGAAGCCGCTGTTTCAGTTGCAAACATACAGTGAAGAGCAGGTAATAGCCTGTCCTTATACTGCATGCTTTATTGTATGCCACCGTACTGTGAGAGCAACAGGTGGTAACGGGTGTGTAGCTGAAATAGTAACACTAATGGCAGAACACAGAACACAATGTACGTGAAACTGAAATCCTTAGGAGCAATGGGTGGAGCCAGCTGTGTGCCCAGGAGTCTGCAGTGCTGCAGCACACAGCAGCATGCACACACACACACACACACACACACACACAGGGGCTGTGCTGCTGTCCCTGAGCCACATCTCCCACCAGTGGGGAGGATGCGGAGCTGGGTGCCGACTGCTTGCTGAGTGCTTTGCTATTGCTCCATTTCTGAACTCACCCCGTTCATGCTTTTACACGCTCACTTTAAAAAGTGCCTCCTATTCACCTGCTCCTGTAGGTGTTGTGCTAAGTGTCTGACGTGAAATGGAAGTCCTCCTCACTGCGTTGGCTAAAGGAGAAACCAGTCGGGGGTAAGCAGTGAGGTGGTTTTCAGGTTGCCTGCTCTGCTGAGGACAGTGCTAGCTCTATTTCAACTGAAGTTAAGCAACACAGGGAGAGATGTTCTGTTTTTTTTTTTACTACTCTCCATCTGTCAGTGTATGCATTCGGAACTGAGAAGCCCTAAAATGTCTTAAAAAGGGAAGTGCTGGGCAAGCATAGTAATAGACATCATTACATTTCAGCTTATTCAACGCTAAAATAAAGCTTTTATGCCACAGAACTACATAATAGCATTCTTCTTTCTGTCAGTATCATTTCCAAATTCCAGAATGGGAATGATTTCGAATGCAAGGCTCTTTGTTTGGCTAAGAAAATTTACCCAAATCCAATGGATGTTGTGAGGTTTGGAAAAGCCTGGCTTGAGCGTGCTCTGAAGAGGTGTGTGTGAGGTTGATTCGTGGGTTCTCAGAACGTGCTGCCCACTTCAGCTGGTCGTGGGCACTGCTCTGCTCCTGCCAACACCCAGCACCCAGCCAAGGGAGCTGAAAGAGGCCGTGCATTTTGTCAGATAACCTCATGTCAAATCTTAGCGTTAATTTCCCTGGGCCTTACTTGCTGTTACAGATATGGAAGTGGTACTGCCATGCAGTCACTAAGCAGTGCAATGAAAAAAAATCATAAGTGCATTCGAAGTGCTAATATCCCATAGGGAAAAAGGCAAAAAAACCCAGGAAGAATTAAAAGTTTTGTCCTGAAAGCAGGGTTGCATTCATGGAGAACATCAGAGAAGTCAGAATCCTTTTCCTGAGCAGGCTGAGTTCACTCAGTTTCTCATCTGCACTTTGAACTGAGCCACAATGAGGACTGAAAACCAGAGCTCTTTGTTTACACAGATTGTGATCATTAGTACTTAAAAAGAATGATATCAAACTATGTGTAGTGAGTTATTCACCAGTGAACTTCTTCGCTTCCAAAGGCTCTGTTTGTGACCAAGACATTTTTAATCACCTTCTGAACCCTTCTGTTTCAAACATATATAGCATATAATGTATGTGTCTATATGTGCATTCACAAATAGCCTTTCAGTTTATCTTTACTTGCAGTGCAAGTGAGGAAAGTAGGGCTGTGTTTCATCATTGCTGTGGTTTATTTTAACAGATCATTTCTGACCCCAGGCTTCGTGTCGAGTTAGCTCTTCGAGAAGCTGGACTTCATAAAACACTTTATGCAAAAGAGATTTTGCCAAAAATTCCTCCACTGAAGCTTCCAAGAAGAGACATGGAATCTACAGTGTTTAAGATGTAGAGCACTTTGTGTGTCAAGAGCAGAGAAGCTTCAGAGGTGTCATCTGGGCCGTAACAGTAGACCTTTCAATAAATTCTCACTGGCCGTGTCATGGAGCTGCTGGGTTGTCACTGTGTGCAATCATTCAAGGAAAGGATGTGCCTTTCCTTGCAGCGTTCGGTGCAACATCTGAGCCCTGCCTGGGTGCAGGCTTTGAGGAGCTCTGCTGGGCTGCTCTTCAACTCCCCATGCTGCAGGATTCCCCATATTTCTTCCCAGCAGGAGATCAGCAGTGATGGGAAAGACCTCTGCCAACTCTGCTGGTCAATTTGAGTAGCATGGTTTGGAATTCTGGTTTTTAATTCAGACCCCAAAGGCTTTGCAGTGAGTTGGATTGTATTGTGGTGCACAAATGCATCCCACGTGGCTTTCATTCCAGGTTGCCTGTGAATTTGATTCTTTTAATTATAAGATCTTTCTGCTATTCCTTGATGACGATCAGAAGGAACTTAACCTTTGTCTATATTTAGAAACCAGTTTGCTGCGTCGTACTTACTGGAAACCAGTCATGCAAGCAATTTCGTATTGGCAGTGTTTCAGAATGAATTATACATTATAAACACCATTTCAGATCTGGGATTCTTATTTTGGAGTGGACTCCACTGCGTGCGATCCTCTTCAATTAAAGTAAATTGATGTCATTTCATTTCGTAACTGATTGCATTTTCAAGCCTCACATAAGATGGCTGTAAAATGTATTCTGTATGTAAACAAGTTACAGCAAGGAGCTTAACCCAGAGTTCCTAAGGACAATAAATGTCAGAAAGATCTGAACATCCGTATTTGCATATCTAGTTAACTAGAGGAACTTAATTAGCCTAATATTGTGATGCTTTACAGGCGTTAATGGGACACACATCCTCAAGGCCCTGTGAAGCAGTGATTCCTTGTTGCCCAAAGGAGGATCTGCGGGTGAAGATGTTGGAGGCCCTGCCAGCAGAACCTGTCTGCAGAGCTGTGCTGGCTGCTGCCCTCCTCAGCAGGCTGTTCTTCCTGTTGACTGGTTCAGCAGCTCTGCACTGAGCGCCTTGCAGTCTGACAGGCGATGTTCCATTCTTCACACCTTGCACTGAAGGTAATGCTGACAACATGTAGCAGTGCATCCTGACCTCAGGAGGGGGGTTGGTGCCCAGGGAGGGAGGTTTGCTCTGGTGTGGGTGGGTGAGGCTGTGAAAACAGAAGCAGAGAACTGAGGAAGGGATCACAAAGCCAGGGGAGGGCGGGTGCTGCAGGCTGCAGCAATGGGCAGCTTTAAATCGAAGCAAAGTAATCTGAGTACTGAAGTGAATCTGAGTTATTTTGCTTGGGGTAGAAACGCTGCAGAGACTGCTTGCTCAAGAGCAGCGGAAGCTGAATATCCTCTGCATTTTGTCTCATTGCAACTCAGTGCATATCTGTGCATTTTAATTTGGTGTCTTGTTCGAGGTAACTCAGTATTTTTAACACATGCTTGGGCAGCTTGTTGGTTGCTCCAGCAGAGGAGGCCAGCACTGCTTTGCTTCTCTTCTGGAGACCAGATTGGCTCCAGGGAACAATCCTCCCGATGGCTTCCCAAGAACAGAAGGTCTCATTCTTAAGGCAGTGGTTTTTTTTCTCTCCTTTAAAGGCAGATCCAGAAGACAATCTCAGTGGTGCAAAATCTTGTGAAACTGTAATTGTCTCTAGTAAGTAACTAGTGAGATGCTTATGGAGAAACAACGTTTACATGAAGCAGAAAATCATTTTTGAAAAAAGGGGCTCTGTTTTATAAGCAGTATCGTGGATGCTGTCACATGTGCTGCTTTACAGAGAATGGGCTCTGTAGTGTCATCTGAAATCTGGGAAGAACCCTCTAACTCCAGTGTGGTGTTAGAAAGAGGCATTCCTTTATTGCTCACCAGGTGCACCGGGCCAGGTGACGAGCAGTTTGATCTTCTGGAGTTCAGGTTCTACTCTGAAACAGTTCAGACGTCCCTATGCAGCACACTGGCATACAGATTCATTCTCTGTCAAGGACTCATTAATACATGCTAATGCACCTTTGGCCATGCTCGGTGATATCTGGGGTGGCCAAGTGCCCACCTGCTTCTTCCCTATTTTCCACCATCAGCTTCGTCACTGAGACCTTCCAATCACTTTCAGCTGCTGGATATTCTGAGGCCTGAGAACAACATCTTTATGAAAATGAAGTCACTCCACTTTAAGATGTACAACTCAGCTGTCAGTTTTGGTCATCAGAAGTGGCTCAAGTGTTAACTGGTGCCTGAAAGTCAAGTATGCCACAGCTGCAGGATGAGTCGGTGCAGTACCAACTGCTGCAGAAACACAATGCTTGTGCCAGCTTATGTGCACATAAGCTTATGTGTGCTTTTGGGTTTGTATTTATAGAAGAGCAATGTGAGTGGCTGCAGTGCTGGCTCTGATCCCTGGGAAGCGGGCGGCTGTGCTGGATGGTTTGCATTCTGAAAGGAGCTCCCAGAGACGGAGGTGCTGAGCCCTATAAGCCATTAACTGACTGATGCGAAACCCTGGGAGGGTGTCAGAATGTGCAACAGAGTAAACATTTCCCAATGTAATCGTTAAGTTAGAAGCGGAATGATTGAAGAGTCTTAACTGCACCACATTGTAGAAAATAAAGAAGTGGCTGTCTCCTGCAGAGCAAATGATCAGGGCTGTAGCTGTGTCAGCTGCAGCAAAGCAAACCCCTACCAAATTGGGCAGAATGTTAAACATCGTGTTGCTTTTCCTGGAGTAGTTTTCACTAAGAGCTCACCTACCTTACGGTTAGTACACGAGGTTCTTGAAGTGGACGTTGGACTTTGCAGAGCTGAGCTTGAACTGCAGGTTAAATTGCATGTCAGTAACGGGTGACTGAAGGACACTAGCTCAAGTCCTGCTCTTCCTTAGCCTTCAGATCAGTATTTGTGCCTGAAAACTGAAGTCCAGGAAGGCAAACTCAGAACCAGGCTCCTTCTCTGAAACAAGTGGAGTTTGTGTGCTCCCAGTGCTGACCCGGCGTGATGGCAGTCAGAGTGCTGCTGGGAGGCTGCGATGCTGCAGGGAGCTCTGCAGCAGAGGGTGAGGGTGAGGTGGTGGGGGGACCAGGGTGAGTGGGGCCCAAGTGGGCCATCAGAGGGGGCCATGCACTGGGAGGAAATGGGGTAAAGGTTTGAAGTTGAGGGCAGATTGAGGTTGGATGTCAGGGGGAAGTTCTTTGCTATGAGAGCAGTGAGGTGCTGGAACAGCTGCCCAGAGAGGTTGTGGATGCCCTGTCCATTCCTGGAGGTGTTCAAGGCCAGGTTGGATGGGGCCCTGGGCAGCCTGGGCTGCTCTGAAATGTGGAGGTTGGTGGCCCTGTGGGTGGCAGGGGAGATTGGAGATTCCTGATCCTTGAGGTCCCTTCCAACCCAACCATTCTGTGATTCTGTGATTCAGGTGTCACTGAATCAGGTCGTGGGGTGAGACCGAGTACTGCACAAATGGCCCCTTGGAGAATGCTGATAAGTGTCCTCAGACTGAAATGTTTTGTGCTTTTAATAATATTAGAGATACCATCTTGAGTTTCTGTAATATGCAATACTTTTATTTATCTGAACTCTTGAATCCTGTAAGTCACTGTTCTAAAAACACTAAGATTTATTTGCAAGCAACCTTGTAAGTGACCCTTCAAAACTGGAAGCGGTGTCAGCGGTGAATTGGCTGTGCTATGTGTAACCCCGGTGCAATGCCTTCCACCTCACCCACGAGCAGTTTGACCTTCTTACAGCATGGAGCAGTGCTCACAGATCCTGCCTGCATCCCTGTCGGTTGGTGGCAGAGATGCTCCCTGCCCACTGGGTGCCTGGGCTGGGCTCTGGCCCCACAGAGCTCATCAGGCCACGAGTCCGAGAGCCCTACTGACTGCAGCGAGGAGCAGCAGCCCTCACAGAGCAATGAGCTGTGTGTGCCATTTGCTCAGCTATCAGCACTGCGCCAGGAGCAACGTGTTCCCCTGATGAGGGGCACGGGGCAAGGGCACCCTGCAGGACAGTCCTTCCATCCACAGGGCAGGAGCCAGAGGGGCACACTCTTATTTCCTGAGCAGCACTGATGCAGTTCCGGCAGTTTGAGATCCACTGCACCAGCACAGCAGTGTTTGCAGTTACACCTCCCCTGCTCGCAGGCAGCAGTGCCTCTGCAGCTCTGGGGACGCGCGGCCCCCCGGTCTGTCTTTCCTGCTCTCCAGGTCCATTTGCCCGTGGTGCGGGTTGGTCTCCCGGTGGCGTGGGGATGGCAGTGCCCTCAGTCGCTGGAAGGCCGCGTGTTCCCTGCAGCAGCATGCAGCCCCAGGCGTCTCCGGATGAAGGCCGCCACCAGGCGCTGCGGCCGCTGCTGGTATTCCTGCAGCACCTCGTGGGACGCCCGGATCTGGTCCCCCTCCAGCCGGTCCAGGAGCGTTACGCAGACCACAGCAGCTGCAAGAAGGCCCAAGTGCTGCGTTGCAAGGGCGGCTGAATGCCCCCGGGCTGCGCTGGGAGCTGCTGGGGGCTGCCTGAGGTGGGGCATCACAAGGTGTGGGGTGGGCGTGAGGCTGGTGAGCTGGGACATGGCTGCATCGCTGCAGCTGAGGGTGCACCCAGGCCACGAGAGGGGTGAGGCGGTACTTCCTGCTCTATCCAACAGGTACTTGGGCCTTTTGAAACAAGCTTATTATTTTATTGAGCCGTGGCATTTGTTTCAGTGTGCTTTTTCTAATGGAAATTGCTAGGAATGCATTTTGGCCTTCACATCAGCTCATAACACACCAAAGCCCCAGGCCCTGCAGGGAGGAGCAGGGCAGCCCAGGGCAGCACTCACCTCTCAGCCCACACAGCCCACACAGCGCGGCAAACGCCGTCGACTCCATTTCAATGTTTCTCACACCAGCATCATGAGCTCGCTTTAAGTACTCCAACTTTTTTTCATTGGAAAAAGAGCACAGAGCTCCATCTAATCTCCCTTGACCTTGAAAGGAAACAGAACCGTCACGGCTTGCCCTTGCAGGCAGCAGGCTCAGTGACCCAGGCTGTCTGCAGTGCCAATGTTTTGGCTGGAGCTGACCGAGTTTTCTTTTGCACAGTTACCTCACTCATGTCCCAGTTAACCTGAACTCCAGGCCAGCATACTATGTCTCTGTATAGAAGAAAAAAATCAGTGTAGGTTTACGCTGTATAAAGGAAGACCCGGCTGCCGAGCAGGAGGCATCTGGCACTGTGCTGGGGCAAATGAAAGGTCGCAGCCTCTCCGAGGCCTGTGATGTACATCAGGTGGAGGTGTGCCAGGTTAAATTCAAACAACTCCAAGTCACTGTGGGAGAGGCATAGCAAGTTGTGCAGAAAATCAGGGAGAGAAAAGCCCCTTTAACTTAGGTTTAGTTCTTTTAGGGACTGACTCTGGCAGCAGGCAGTGGGAGCTGTTTGCAGGTGGCATTACCAGCTTCAGAGGCACTGCTCCCCGTGCTGCTCCCTGTGAGCCTTCATCAGCCCTACGGGTCCCCAAGGACCTGCTGCACACGGTGCCCCCTGGGCCTCTTCTCCCCACACCTGCCCTGCAGCCAGCGCCCCGCACCTTGTGCAGCCTCCTGCAGTGTGCAGTCTCACTCCTTGGGGTGAGCAGAACCTGTGGCATCTTGTTGCTGTTCCTACTGTTAATCCCCTTAATGAATTTCTATTTAAATAAAATGTGGCCTTGAGGAACACACAGATGGTTGCATTCACAAGCAGAGGTCTACAGATAGTTTTCAGTCGATTAATTCTTCATTTATTACATTTCATCTACTCTGTAATCAGCACTTTGTTCTGAAAAGGAAACAGTTCCAGAGTAACCGAAGCTTGTTTGCCCAAACGTCACACGCTTCCTGACATGGCTATTATGAACTTACAGTCCTGTCCTGAGCAGCAGAGCACGGCTTGTCCGCAGGGATGGGCTATGGACCAGGGCTGCTCCTCTACAGCCCGAAGCCATCGGCCCCCCACTGCTGGGAGTCCCTATGCACCCACACTGCCATGACACAGCTGGGCCGGGCAGCAGCTGCCAGAGGGCTCTCCCTTTGCTCCACCACCACCTACAGCAGTGCCAGCCATACGGGTGACACTACAAATGTAACGAGGTGCCAGGTGCACACACGTCCTATCAGTAGAGGAACTCATGGCCTGGCTAAGTGCTGGGATTTGTAATGCATGTTCTGAAGGTGCACACTGCTCTGAACTGACCCTGACGCACTGCTGGGACAGCTGCAACCCGTAGGACTGGCTGCACAGATAGCTCTGCCCATGGGGAAGGGCAGCCAAAGCACGTCTTACCTTCATAGAAGTCATAGGTGCACATGGTGTGCCCGACGAGCGTGGGGAAGTCAGGAATGGCCTTACTGCAGGCCAGCAGCTCCTCCACAAGGCCCCCATCCAGGTCAGTGCCCCGCACCACCACGTCACCCAGCACCACCTGCTCGAACCGCGGCTGGAAGCAGGCGTCCACCGCCCTGTCTGTGATCACCACGGAGCCCGCCTGCACCCCTGGGAAAGCAGAGGCTGAGGCTAAGCCTGAGCCCCCGTTGCTGGTGATCTGCTGCAAGGCTTCAGCACCACAAATACCTGCAGGTATCTGTGCGATGGGTTTTTAGTGAGTGAAGCAGATGTGAGGGAATAATTGGAATTTGTGTGGTGGCACAGATGTATCAGTAAAGTGCACAGAATCAGCACATGATGAATGACTGGGAGCATGCTGAGTGACGGCACTTTAATTGCTGATGGATGCAGAGCCATGCCCTGGCACCAGGCCGTGCAGGTGTGAGCAGCACCGCTGCCCCAGCAGGCATAACAAAAACATGCTCTGCTAAGCTGGTCACCAGGATTGTGCTGGATTTAAACCCAGAATAAAGTATCATGTTATCTGACACATGGGGGCCTGACGAAATGCAAAAGCTCATAGTGACATGACTAATTGCTGGGAAAAAAATTGCTAATAGCCTTTTGCCTGGAAAGAAAGAAGTCATGGGACAGCTCACCTAAGCCTCCAGAAGTACCAATGCGTATAATGGTGACATCTCGGCATTTGGCATGGTGCAGCAGTTTGATCAGCTCATGAAGCATGATGGACACAGAAGGGATCCCCATTCCATGCTATTGAGAGAAGAAAGAGTCATTCTGTAGGTGCTGGATGGGTGACGGCAGTGAGCTCAGCTCAGCATCACACCCTCTTCCCACTGTAGAGGCCAGCAGGCATTATCAGGGAGCTTTGTTCCTGCAGCCTGCCCAGGCAGAGCTCCCAGCCCCTCCTGCCCTCAATGCTGTGTTGTGGCCCCAACGCCGCCACTTGGGGCTGGCGGAGCTCCTGCAAAACTCGTGCCCCCCTGGTGACCCTTGTCCTGTTCCTATGCCTCCCATCTCAGTTCTTTGCACCACTGTAGGCACCCACCTGCTCTTGGCTTGGCTTTTAGAAGTACGAGATGCTCAGGAGCATAGCCTTTTTTCCTATGATAAAGGCCTCCACTTTTTTTCTTTTAGCCAAGGCAGCGAGCAGCAGGGGTCCAAGGAACACCTGCAGGGCTGATCCCCAGGACATCAGACTGATTCCCTCAGCCAGGTTGGACTTGGCTTTGTCAGAGGAATCAGATGGGATCCCTGCCATGAAAGCAGCCCCAGGCCCAGGCACCCTGCAGGCCAGCCCAGCACCCAGCACTGTCCTCAGGGAGTAACCACTAGCAGAGGAGGTTCTGACCAAGCAACTCATGTCAGGGGAATACCTTCAGCCACACTTCACAGTTTGTGCAGGGTGGGAAGGGTTTTTACCAGGAACTGTCACACTGCTCATCTCACGAGCAAAATTCCTGCACACTCATTTTGAATACCATGTTTTTTAAATAGCGAACACAACTGAGCTGAGAGCCCGTGCTGGAATGAATAGCAGGGACGGGTCGGTGGTTGGACTTGATCCAACCTAATTTACTCTGCAAGAAGCTGAGAGCAGAGGACGGGGCAGGGCTGCACGGCGCTGCACTCACGCTGATGGACAGCAGCGGTCCCACGCGGTACATGGCGTAGCGGTCCGACCCCGCGCAGATGTCGACCAGGTCCTCCCCGTCGCCCTCCAGCCCCAGCTCCTTGTGCATGAACTGCGCAAATGCCCTCATCCTGTTCGGGCTGCCGCCAACGCAGACGAACTGGGTGTAAAACGCAGATGTGTTGGCAGCGTCGGCTACAACAGGTACCGCGATTCAGCCTGCAGCGCGGCGGGGTCCGCAACGGGATGCTGCCTCCCCGGAGCAGCGCAGGGCACTGCACTGGAGCCGGCAGGCCTGGGCCGGGGCAGCCGAGCCGCCGAACCTGGTTGGGTATCGCTTCCAGGGCAAGAAAATCTGCAATAACTCCACTGCTGTACATTCAGCAAATGTAAGCTGCCGGTACGCCTAGTGACAGCAGAGCCAAGCCAGATATTAGCTTGTTGTCTAATTTATTCTATCAGCAGCATCAACTGCAATTAGAGAGCGCTGCTGATGGCACAGAGGCCACGGAGGTGGGGAGAAAAGGGACACGTTTTCACAGCATTCGTGCTAAAACAGTGCTGCCCAAATGCTGGAGTGGACCGACCCTCAGCTGCAGAGCAGCTGCTCTCCGGCAGGAGCACACACCGCCGGGGGGCCGCACTAAGGGACGGCAGCACGGTGCGACGAGAAAAAGGGCAAGCCGCCGCCCGGTTCGGCCCCTGCCGGTTACCTTTACGTCCCCAAACATTGCCGGCAGGTCGTGCGTCTTCGTTCCTAAGTCCAAATGATACAGCACGTCCTCATCCATCGCCTCCAGATGCGGGTTTTTGACGTGGACGAATCCACCGCTGCGGGGAGACGGGGTGAAGGTGGGTGAGCGGGGCAGCGGGAGGGCGGGCGGCCCGGGATGAGGCGAGGCGGCAATGAGGGGCAGCCGCCCTCCTGCCAAGCCCTGCTGCCACACGGGGGTCCTCTACGTTACAGCTCTCGATGCCGGTAACCCCTTCCGTGTCTTTCGTCTTTGGCAGACGGGATTTCTCAGTATTTGTCGTCAGTTCGTCAGTGGCGGCCCCAGCTCCTCCTTTGGAGGAACTCTGCCAGAAGCGCCCGGCAGGTAACACGCTGTGCCATATCACACGGAACGGCTTTTTAACGGAATTGTATATTCGCGTGCCCAGCAACGCAAGCACTGAGAATCGGGACTGTGCGGGCGCCGGGAGGTCGGCTCGCCCTGCCTGTCCCCGTGCTTTAATAAACGTAAAGCAACAACCAACGGAGATTGATTTCGTAAATCGGGCTTAAACAAACCCAGAGAACGTTTTTCCCGTCCCAGTCACAGCAGCTCAGAACCCGCCCGGGACTCACCCCGAGTAACGCGTCGTTTCGGTCATGACGGCTCCGCCGAAGGCGACCCAAAGCGGGAGCAGCGGCCACAGTGCCCGCAGCGGCTCCGTCCGCGGGCTGCCGGGGCCGGGAAGAGCCCCGCAGCGCTCCGCACGGCTTAAATGCCCCGCTCGGCGCGTTGCTCAACACCCGCGGCGCACTCCCCTCCCGCCTCCCCCCCAGTCCCCCGCGGGGCCGTTCCTCCTCCTCCGCCGCCCGTTGGCCGCGGAAGCCGCTCCGCGTCGCCGGGAGCAGCGGATTGGCCGCCGTCGCGGGCTGTGCCGCCGCCGCCCCGGGCACGCCCGCCGCGTGTCCGCTCGCCCTTTGCTCGCCGCCGGCGGCCGCCGCGTGGCCGACACATGTGCGGAGCGGAGCGGGGCGGCTCTGCGGGGCGGCTCCACGTGACGGGATCGCGCCCCGCTGCACCGCCCGCTGCCGGAGCGCCCGGAGCGCCGCCGTCCGCGCCGTGCCCCTCTCCGTGCCCCGCTCCGTGCCGCTGCCGGGGCCGATTTTAGCGTGCGGGGAGCTTCGCCGCTCAGAACTGGAAAGTTGCCCGAAAGTCGAGCGAACCGCGCGTCGGGGCCAGCGGCAAAGAGACGGAGTGCGAATCGCCTCCGCGGGGCTGAGCAATGACCGTGCGCCGGGCGGCTTCGGGCGAAAACAAAACGGAGAAGAGAAACCCGTACGCGAGTCGAGGCGCTCGTACCGCAGCACGCGCCGCAGCCGCGCCCGACAGCCGCCATCCGCAGCCGGGCAGCCGCTCCCCGACGGCTCTGCAACAACGCGCGGCGCCGAGCAGCGCTTCTGTAGAGCGACAATTAAAGGCGCGTTTTGCGTTTTAAAGCCCTGTCTCGTTTCTCTGTTGCCTAACGGCCTTTTCCTTCGCCGCTTCCAGCTGCGCTCCGCTCTGCGCACGGGGACCGGCGGAGGGCAGCAGGAGCGCGACCCGTCGAGGCTGAGCGGGCGGCCGCCGCCTCCCCGCGGCTCGGCCCGCGTTCTCCGGATCCCGCCGCGCAGTTCCGGCGCTGGACGAGCGAGACCCGCGGCCACGGGGACGCGCGCGCCTTGCGCCGCTCGGGACGCCGGGAGCGCCGGGGTCCCGCGCCGCCGGCAGGGGGCGCTCAGGGGACGGGCATCGCAGCGTCGCGTCGGCGGCAGGAAGTGACGCAGTGAGCCCGGCGCTCATTGGCGG
>NW_024884844.1:14084629-14195017 GCF_019232065.1 Centrocercus urophasianus | reverse complement strand
CGTCGGCCGCGGGGGCAGCGGCGGGGCTCGCGGCCTGTCCGAGAGGCGGCCCCGAGACGGAGGGCGGTGCGGAGGCCGGGCCGGGGGCTCGGAGCGGGGCCGGGCGGCCGCGGCCCTGCGAGCGCGGCCCGTGCCGGTGTGCGGCGCCCAGGGGTCTCTTCGCTCCGCCGCGTCGCTCTGCCCGGCCGTCCCGCCGCCTCGGCCGCACACAAAGGCGCTCCAGGCTCCGGCCGCTCACCTTCCCGCGGGCCGCGGCTCCTCGGGCGGCCGCGCTCCCTCCGTCTCTGGAGGCGGCCGAAGACGTGTCGAACGGAGTCGTTCGCCGCAGCGAGGCTGCGGTAAAATGGAGCCGAGCGCTTCGGCGGCCCCGTCAGCCGTAGCAAAGCGGCCCCGGCGGGCTGCGGCGCTCCGGGCGGTGCTGGGAAGTCGTGAGATGCGGCCCCGGGAGCCGCGCTGCGCTGTGAGCGCTGACGGAGCTCCAGGAGCCTGAAATTCCCGTCTGCTCTCTGTGATGGTCTCCTGCGTGCCGCCTTCCTACCTCAGCTCCGAAGAGAGCGCGGCGCATCGCGGCACGGCGGACACTTTGCCGGCGTCCTCCCACTTGTACGCTCCGAGCTCTGGTGCTGCTTGACAAGTCCCGGGTTGCCTTGAGGCTGCGATGGGCGAAGCCAAGGCCGGGGATGAGGGCGGGTTGCACACAGCCACCCGGCTCCTTTGACTGTACCGACTTGTGGAAGGCATCCCCGGGTCTGTGTGGGGGAGCAGGAGGTGCCAGAGGTGCCCCGTCTCCGCCACGCTGGCGGTGGCCCCGCAGCCCCCACCGGCAGGACCGGCCTGCTCTGTGCTGACTGCTGCCGTTCCACCTCGGGACGAGCTCTGCGCCTGTTGCTCTGACTCAGATCAACCTCTACCGTCTCGGCTTTTAAATTGTCAGTTTTTACATTCTGAGCTGTAGTGAGGCCAGCAGCTGGAAGGCAAAGCTGATAGTTAAATGAAACAGCCGGAGGGAAGAAAGCTGTTTCAGAGATTTCTTGTTTTAGTTCTTACAGCGTGGTATTGAAATTACAGCTGAGAAAGGGAAATCCTGCTGGCCTTCTGCTGGCGGTGCTTTGGAGGTACTGTTCACAGCCTCTCCCCGGGTTCTATTGAGCAGTAACTCTTGAAATCCAGTTCCTTATAAAGCTTACTTTATACGTGTGTAGTGGGAAGCATTTCGGCGTGCAGCTGCTGAAGCTGTTACCTCCTGCTTGTATTCCATAGGAAATACTGGAGCTGTGTTGGTTAGCGTGAAAAGCATTTGTGAGGGCAGCAGTGGTGTCTGCAGAAGTTCAGCCTCGCCTTCCTCAGACTAAACTCGCACAATAACTTTGGTCACATTATCTTTTTGGAGCTATTTAATGCATTTTGAGAAACCAGAGTTCTCCTCATGCCGTAGTAGTCAGATACTTGATATTCCTGTGGTTGTTTACACTCTTCTATATTAACATGCATTAAGTTGGCTGCATTTTTTTCTGCTGAGGCGATGTGTTAAAGCTGACCTCTAGTACCAGTTATTAAAGTCCTTCAGTAGGAGAAGGAGAATGTGTTGAGGAGCTGAGGTGAAAGGGGAGGGCTAAATATAACCATTTCCTGCAAAACTTATCTATTTTTGAGAGGGCTTGTCTTCCCAATGTACAGAAAGGCTTCCTTTTGCTGCTTTGCTGCTCGTGCTGCTGTGGCTGTCTGTGGTCTGGCTCTGTTGGTAGGTCCCAGTGTGTACAGGGAAGCATCAGCGGTGCTGTGGGGGGGGGAGGTGTGGGGCAGCCCCTCTCAGAGCAGCACCATTGCCCCATGGCTGCCCAGCACAGAGCTGCCTCGTGTTGTCTTGCCCAGGTTGCACAGCACACTGCAGCAGACACGTGGAATCACAGAATCATTTGAGTCAGAAGGGACCCTGAAGGACACGTAGCCCAACTCCCTTGCACAGAACACACTGAACAGGGATGCCCACAGGTGGATCGGGAGCTCAGAGCCTGGCCCAGCCTGACTTTGAATGTCTGCAGGGATGGGGCACCCAGCACCTCTCCGGGCAATCTGTGCCAAGGCCTCAGTGCACTTATTGTAAAAAACGTCTTCTTTGAATCCAATCCCAATCTCCCTCCTTTTGTTTGAAGCCATTTCCCCTTGTCCTGTCACAGCAGACCCTGTTGAAGAGTCTGTCCCCTTCCTTGTTGCAGCCCTTTCGGTACTGCAGGCTGCTCTCAGCTCACCTCAAGCCTTCCTTTCTCCGTGCTGAACAGCCCCAGCTCTCAGGCTGTCCTCGTAGGGATTTTTGTGGCCCCGCTCTGGACGCTCTCCAACAGCTCCATGTCTCTCCTGTACTGAGGACTCCACATCTGGATGCAGTGCTCCAGGTGAGGTCTCACAGCGCAGAGCAGGCGTGCAGGATCTCCTCCCTGACTGCTGGCCACGCTGCTTTTGATGCAGCCCAGGATCGGGTTGGCCTTCTGGGTCACGAGGGCACAGTGCTGGCTCATGTCTAGCTTTCCACCCACCGGCAGCCCCGGCTCCTTTTGGGCAGGGCTGAAACACATCACAGGGCTTATTTGGGAGGAATGCAGGTGAGAGGGATAAAATTGGTTCAGTGCTCCCACAGCCCTGCTCTGGCCTTGCTTTGCTCTCCAAATCCATATACTGGGGAAGGGATGAGCAGTGGGCTCCTCATCAGTAGCAAAGAATCTCCTTGGAGGTAGGAGGCAAACACGGGCAGTGAAACAACATCAGTGTGGTGGTGGGTTTATTTTATTTGCCAGCTGGTACTCTGAAGCAATGCTTAAATATAATGAAGTCTGATGTTAAAATAGGATCTAGGAACAGCCGCCATAAATAACCAGGCCCCCTTTTTAACCCCTTCACTCCTGCCCAAGGGGAAGAAATAGCACTTGAATTTGTTCCCATTCTTAGGTATTTGGGCTCTCAAAAGAGGATTGCAGTATCTGCCCTTATATCTTTTAGTCTCTTCTGTGTATAAACAGGTTAAAATCTCAGCCTGCTCATCTGTGCAGCTATATACAGCGACAGGAGATCACAGCAGTGTGCCAGATGTGGTAGATTTCAGAGTGGGAATTGCTGTCTTCCATCCTTAATGAGGATTTGCAGGGCTCCATTGGGCCGGGTTGTGGGTTGGCCCTCACAGGGGTGTGCCAGCGTGCTTGGGGATGGCTTGTCTGAGACCTGAGAGTAACCAGGAGTGAAAGAAAGAGGAGCATGTTGGTCACAGTGTGCTCTGATGGGGGCTAAGAATGCAACTTCCAAGCACGCCCTCCATGGAACTGAAAAGCCATGTATGTGAAGTAAGGAATGATGGATTTCTTGGTGTTGGAAACCTAACTTCACGATAGTTTGGAAGATTTTTTGAGATCATCAACTTAGAAACAGCTGTTGACTGTAAAATATAGAGAATTTTGTGGAAATGCTTTCAAGAAGCTCTTCTTTCTTGGCCATTTTTGCAGTTATAACCCAGTTTTAGAGCAGTGCTTCCAAAAGCACGAGCTCTAGGTGGATGGGAACGTGGCTGTAACCGAGGGCCCTATGGGCCGGGCTGTGGGTGTGCCTTCCTGGAGATCCAGCCCCTCTCACACTGCTGGGTGCCTGCAGGCGCCCCCCCTGTGGTGTCGGTGGGCCTCGCTGCTCTCCGAACTTTGCCTGGCTGACGAGATCAGCGTTGACTGTGATTAGAAAGGCTGGGTTAATTGCCACTGCTTTTGTGTTAATTCTGTGGGATGCTGACTTTTCTGGATGGATCGTCAGGACTGCGTTGCTACTGCTGGTAATGCAGAAGAAGGATTTCAGAAAGCCGCCGGTGTTCTTTATGAGCAGTTCAGGCGCTGACCGACCCTGTGATTCATCTGCTGGTGAATAGTCAACATCAGGTGCTGCATCACCGTCTCAGCCGGTTATTACACGATCCCGCCTTCAAACGGGGCTCCTTTGATCTGTGCTTTCCTTTGGTGCCGCGCTCGTCCCGCCCGCGGGCACGGCTCTGGGCCCGGCAGGGAGAGCGGGCCGTGTTGGGGCGAGGAGCTGCCCGGTTCCGACGGGACGTGTTCTGTGTCCTTTGTGCCTGAAGCAGTGTGCTGCCCATGCCTCGGCACCTCTCCCACCCCGGGGACGTCCCTCATGGTACGAAGGCAGCGTCGCTCTGTAAGCAGTTCGGGTAACTTGGGGCTGCTCGGCTTTGTTCTGCGAGGTGCTGTGAGCTGCTGTGGGAGTGGTGTGGCTGAACTTCTGCTGGGAGAGAGGGTCTGAGCACGGATCCTGTGGAGATGGCTGTAATGTGAGGCCGTGGCCCCACGTCGTGTGGGAGCCGGGAATGCAGCCTGTAGTCAGCCGTGTTGAGACGTACGTCCGGCTGTGAGGGGTCAGGTACGGAGAGACTGCTGTGGGACATCTGAGGGCAGTTTTCTGGTTTATTTTAAGAATGGCATTAGGTCTTTTCCTGGGCCTGTGGGCAGGCCTTTGGGTGCAGAGGACTGGATGCAGTGTCAGGCTGGGGAGCTTGCCTTGGCTGGAAGCGTGGGGCAGAGCAAAGATGGTGACCTTCCCATGCTGTGTCCTCATTGCTTCTCCCTCGGCCTCTGCTCAGGGACACTTGTGTAGCCAGCAGGTTAGTGTGGGTCGGGTGTACCTCTTGTTCTCTTTTCTCCTGGTGAGCTGAATAGGTGACTGAATGGTTGCTGATAGAAAGTGGCTTATGTGGATGAGCACGTTTCCTTCTTCAATTGCTCCTGAGAGTGTCTGACCCTGTTTCTGTTCAGCCATCTGGCATGTGCCTGAAAAGACGTGTGGACACACCTGGAGCTTGTTGCTAGTTATCTCAGGTCTGTTTTAAAGGAAGGAAGACCTCCAGCTTGGTGGTTGGACTCTGTTTGCCTTGGCAGAAATGGAATGAGCTCCACCTTGAACCAAGATGGGCTGAGTAGAGGAGAGTGCTGGCTGCTGTTAGCTTTTTGGCAGACACAGAGGTGATGCACAGCTCTGGGCTGTGCTCTTCATGCCTGGAACACTCCTTTCTGCTGCACTGAGCCACGGCGCCACCTCAGTTGAGGGGAAGTGAGCAGGAGGAGCTCGTGCTGCCGCACAGGGCAGCCGTGCCCAGCAGCTCTCGGCAGAGGTCAGGCATTTCTTAGGACAAGAAGCTGCAGACCTTACCTCTCTGCTAATAAGCTGCAGAACTTACCTCTCTGCTAATAAGCTGCAGAACGGAGTCCAGCAAACACCTCTTCCAATTGCAGGTCTGCTGCTTGTCTGGCGTGTATCCTGTAACTGCAGGAGCAGGTTGGCAGCCCTTCACCGGCTTCCTTTGGCTGGGTGGATAGCTTGGAGGCTAGAAGTGGCTTCCTTTTGAAGTCCTGCAAGCTGCTGATGGCTGCTTTCATGACTGTGTGCCTCAGCAGGCCCCTGCGCCTGGGCTGCTAATGGCCTGGGGTTGCGGCCTGAGCCGCCCCGCACTCAGCACCGCAGCTGTGCAGGGCTTCAGCTCGGTGTGGGAGCCGAGGAAGCAAGCAGTCCCGCTCATCCTCTCCACGTGCTGCTCTTTCTCCTATTCTGGTGCTTCTGTGGCCATGTAATGAGCTGGGTAAGCGTGTTAATTTTGTTAAAGTTCAACTTGGCTTTGCTGGACTAGTTCCAGCAGGGATCGATTCGTGGCTCAGTTCTGCGCTGCCCAAGCTGGGGTTGGGTGGCTGCCTGCAATGGCTGTGGGTGTGGCGTGGGAGTAGAGGGGAGGTCTGCATCCCCCTGGGAACAACTGTAGTGTTAAACAAGATGTGTGTTTGTATTAGTCAGTCTGAGCCAGTCTGTGTGCTATTTAGGGCTCTCCACTGCAACAGAGTTGTCTCTTGTGTTTATGTGGGTGGACTGGAACAATTAAGTCCTTTCAAGGCTGGATCTTGAAAGAGAAAATGAAATGGAAAGATAGTGGTTTGGTTAGGAGAGGGTAAATTAATTGTAACATGTTATCCTAAAGGAAAGATAGCTGGTATCTTGCAGGTTGTTTATTACTGGCAAAAATCACATTGAAACTCTTCTTGACTTCATTGCAGCGCTTTGTTGGTCACCTGAAATGCTGCTCCTGGCAGGACTGGGCTGCAGTGTGACACAAGGCTGTGCTGGGCTCTGTGCGGCTGTGCAGCCAATGTGTGGGCAGCTCCCCACTCCTTGCTGTTGGGGTGCACAGCTTTACCAGCAGCCCTGTGCTGTGTGGGGACTGAAATCAGCACAGGCTGCTCTGCTCTGCTCAGCAGTGGGTGCTGTTGAAAGGCCATTGTCACAGTACCCTGGCAGGACTATTGTCACCCTGGGGCTCCTCATCTCCAGGGTAACTAGGTGTAAACGTGGTGCTGGAGGGGCCGTCTCTGCTTATCTCTATGCAGGGCCTGCTTTCTCTGAAGACTTGCATAGGGCCTTCCTTTGATGTGAAGTTCCCTGCCCCTCTGCCAGCAGGGTGTCCCATGTGCAGGTGAGCTAGCTGGGCACAGGGCTGAGGGCTTTGTGGCTAAGATGAGGGCTATATCACGGGAACATCAGCTGTTCTCCCAAGCCCTTGCATAGTTGGAGCCCTTCTCTGTAAAGAAAGAAGCACACAAATTGAGTCAAACCACCAGGATTAGAAAAAGCTCCTCTCAAGTTAGCAGAGGAACATGCAGTGCGGCACACAGCCGGTGCCCTGGTGCTGGCCAGGCACCATGCCTCGCTCTGTTCTCATGGTCCCTCCCGTGGGCTTCTGCTGTCAGGACACTGCTTCTTAAAATTTCTTCCACACCTCCTTGGCTTTGCTTTTGCTCTTTTAACCTCAAATTAGTTGGTTGTCAAGTAAGCCTGTGTAAATGTGCCAGGAATGCCATGTAGACATCTCTGCGTGTGTTTGTGGACCCACACGTTTGCATCAGCCTCTAGTAGAGAGCAAGCTAAATGAATAACGTGTTCCAGCTTGCCTAAACAGAAGACTGGTTTTCTGTCTTGGTGGAGACATTTTACACGCATGTGGAGCTCGTGTCCTTTCCTCTAAAGCAAACCTGTGCATGTCTGCTCTGCAAAGGCTGTTCTAAGGTCTGAAGCTGTTTATACCCTTTCCCCACTCGTGTTCCTTGCACCTGCAGTATTTTAAGGAATGAGTGTATCAGTATGACTATTCTTAAATAGTGGTATTTGAATCCCAAGCACCGCTAAAATACCTCAAAAGAAATACAGTATTCCTGTGCCTTGTGTATGAGTGGCTTTTTGGTGGAAAAGTCTTGGATCTGTTTAGTTAGAGTTTGAATGGCGGTTGTTTGTCAGACATTCAAATAAAACACTGGACTCTGATGTACAGCAGAATGCAGAATTCCAAGGGCGTTTTATTTTTTCCATTAGAAGGGGCAAAGTGATGAAGAATTGAAAGCCAGAAGACCAAATCCAGTTCTAGGAGGTATTAGTTCTTATAGGGTTACTGGAGCCTCTGGTGGGAAACTGGCATTTGAATCTGCGTTGCTGTTGTAGGTTTACTTTTGAAAAGGGCCTGCTTGGGGTAAATCTGCCTTTATTCCTGGTCGGATCGTGTTCCTGGAGTACGTCAAACTTTGATGCATGGTCTGCTGGTAACGATGCTGATTGAGCTCCCAGTGCAGATGCCCTTTATTGTAAGAAAGATCCTGTTGTGTGTAGACGAGAGTATTGAAGGCCGTGAAACGCTACCTATCTAATTTTAGTTATCTGCTGGATACAGGGCCCTGGGGAGTGAAATAGAGCAAATGGAAGAAGAGAAAGAACTTGAAGTTGTTCTGCAAGCTGAGTTAAGAGAGCCACTGCCCACCCACAGCAGTGGATTGAGATGAAAAGAGGGGATATGAGGATGTGCTTGTATTTTGAGGAAAGTAGGTGCAGTTCATGGTATGCTGTTGCCCTGCACCAAGCTTGTCCTTAGCCCTTGCTCTGCTGCAGGAGTCCTCACAAGCACCTAGCTCAAATGGCGAGAGCCATCCCTGGAGCTTCTCTTGTGCAGACAAGCCTTTAACTTGCAGCTCTTGCGAGTCTGCTGTGTTTCCAGTGCGTGTCCTTCTGCCAAGTCTCGTGGAACTTAATGGCTCTTCAGAGACCTGGCTGAAGAAATCGGAAGGTTCCTCTTCAAACACTGGGAGAGGTAGGAGGAGAGATATCCGTGGTCTTGGCTGTGATTGGAAAACCTGGAAAGAAGAGCAAGTGCACTGCTTCGGACCAGTGTGTGCCTGGAGGTAACTGGCAGCTAAAGCAATGAGCAAAGCCCACTTTCTTAGGGAGGGGAGGAGCTGAACTCACTGCTTTTGAGTGCATTTGAGTATTAGGGTTGGGGTCTTGTATCAAGGTGTGTGTGAAAGCTCTTCCGTTCCTGCTGCTGTGTAGTTGAATCCTTTTCCTGATGAGTACTCTGGCCTCTTTTTGCTCCTGAGAGACTTGTCACAAGGCAGAGTGCTGTAGGGTTATGTGGCTGTGGGAGGGGACTTCATGGAGAATCTGAGCAAGCGAAGGGGCCTCCTTCAGGAGGAGCCATGGAGACCTGGGGGGGCGCTGGGAGAACAGGGCTGCAGAATGTAGGTGCAGGCAGCTGAAGGGGGGCAGGAGGCAGCCTGGCACTCAGGAAACCAGCACAGGCCGTAGGGTCCCACCCGAGCAGCTCTGTTAGCACTGATGGCTGCTCAGAGCCGTGTTCTGCTGCTCTTGGCTGTGGGCTGCGGCAGTGGGGACCCTGCAGGCCTGGCTGTGCTGAGCCGGCATCGCTGAGGTTTTCTTGTTGGCTGTGCTGTCTGGGAGAGGCTCCTTGCTGAGCTGCTCGCTGGTGTGAGTGTGAGAAAATTAAACCACCACCAAACAGAGGCAATGCTCAGATGCACACTGTAACCTCTAGAGTTTTGGTGCGCCAACAAAGCGTAAAAGGATATGAAGTGTGTATTTTTTCTCTCTCAAAGTTCTGAAGTAAGTACTGAAGTACTTTAAAGTAAGGCTTTTGACACATTTCATGATGACTGTATGAAACAGGTGTTTGGTTGCATGTGAAGTGTTCTCCTGAACACGAACGTGTTGTGTTTGTAGAAGTTGGTGCATCCCGAAGCCATCCTGCTTTTCCTTAGTCCTGGTGGTGCTGTGAGAACAGATCCTGTCTTTCTCCAAAATTCATAATTTGAGATCACTGTCTTCCTGTAGTGAATGTGTAACAGCTCGTTCTTTGCTTTTGTGCTTGCTTCATTTGGGAGGTTTCTTGTTTTCTGTGTTGAGCTCCAGGAGGCTCTGCAGGAAGATGTCAGTGCCTTAGGATGGCTTGTGTGCACTGCTCTGGTGCTGCTGTAACGTATGGGGGGGTGATATTTATGGGAGGCTGCTGATTTTTCTGATCTTGAAAGTCTGTCTTTCCTACAAAAGCAAGCAAAACCAAGAAAAAGTTTTCTCTGTTGCAAGTGAGTAACAATGTTTAAGTAGAACAAATAAGCATAGTAAAGGTCTAAGCATAGTAATGCATGTTAAAAAAAAAATCCTTTGAGTTAAAACCTGTGAATCTAAACTTAGCTGTCTGAGGGAGATTTTCAGGAAGCCGATGGGACGTGCCCTTGGGAGATGCTCGGCCTGGGGTCTTTAAGAAAGTTTCACCTTTGCTACTGTGCATTTAAAATCTACAATGTTCCAATTAACCTACATGGCTGAACTGTTTGGCCTTTTGTTGAATCTGCGTTTCTGCTTTTTTGTCCTCATAAAAGCACATGGCACGTTGTGAGTACAGCTGGCTGAACGCTTGCCCTGGCTGTGTGCTGAGGGTGATGGATTGCTGGTGATGGATGCTCCCTCCCATCCTGTGACTCTGAGATCTCCTCCAAGCTTGCACAGTGTGCTGATTTGCTGCAGGAGTGTCACCAAGGTGACACACAGGCTGCTGCTGGTGGCACTGAACCCTTGTGTGCTGCTGGGGGGAGGGGAGGCAGGCTGGGTGCTGGACGGGCAGTGGGCCTGCTGCTTTGGGTGGTTTCTTTCTTGCAGAAATAGCACACTGCTGCTATAACCTTGTCTTCCAATAGTAATTGCATTCCCTTTGGTTGAACTCTTGTTTGGGATAAGCAAAGATTCACAGCGTTAGCTCTGGGGACTGTCCCTCCCCATTACTGCATGCCAGCACAGCGTGCGCCCAGTAACAGTCAGAAGTTCTGTTCTTCCCTTTCATCCTCTGTTGTTTGTTATTAGCAAGGTTGCTTTTTTCCTGGGAAATAAAGTTAGCATTTAATTGGTCTTAACAGTATCTTCATTTATGTTGGACAGTGATTAACCTTTGTTAGAGAATAAAATATAAGTGCAAAGCCAGACGCAAAATCCATCTTTCAAATTACGACTCAGCTCGGTGATTTTAGTTGCCTTGATCACTGTTCAACCTGGAAGCGTTGAAATACCAACCCCCAAAGAGTGTAGTCCACCATGCAGACAGACTGCTGTCCTGAAAGCTTCAGAAAACCAGGTAAAATTCCAGATAGGGTATTTTGACCTTGAATTTTGCTTAGCTTTGCTTTGAATCATTGTGCTAATACAGTGACTCAGGATGGTTCATCTTGCTTTCAGTAGCTACTCTTTTTTTCTGGTAGTAGCCCGAAGAAACCTCCATCCTGTGCATCCTGCTGAGTGCAGAGCTCCCTGTCATGTACGGCACTGGCTGTAATCAGGAGCACTGGGTGTTCTGTCGTACCCAGCATACAAGCTGAGCAAGGAGCACTGGGGCTATGAAGTGCTCTGAAATTACCTCTCGCTGTCGCCTTGCGCATTTCTAAGAATAAGATTTGGGGTTGGAAGGAGGAGACGAGAGTGAGGGTGGAGTGCAGTCATACAAGTGTGGATGGACTAAAGGAACCTTTTCTCCCCTCCAGGAGGAGGCTGCTCTGATGGCCGTGTGGTATATCATCGCCCCTGGAGCGGTCTGGGAAGGATGGAAATGTTCAGAACAGGGCTGAAATCACCCTGGGCAGCGCTGCCTTCCCAGGGCAGCCTGTGCAGACCGGCTGGATTTTCAGGTGGCCAGGGATGGTTTTCCCTGCAGAGCAGTGCAGGCCTGGAGAGATCCCCAGCTGCTGTGGATCGCCCCTCCCCAGCACTGCTGGTTTGGCAGCTCTGCCCCCAGCGCTCACCACAAAACGACTTTGAAGCTCTTTGATTTCTTTGCCGCCCCACCTGTGGGAGCCGTGTGTGGGGCTGGCCTTGTGTGACAGGGCTGCTGGAGCCCCTGCCTGCAGCCTGCCTTCTGTGCCGCCCGTGGCCGAGCTGCTGGCTGCCTGCCCCCACATGGGCCCGGTGCCTCTGCTCGCTCAGAGCTACAGCAGTTACTGCTGGACTTCAAAACAAGCAGACAATGCAGAAATGAGGCATGTAGTCACTGCTGGAAAGTAACGTGTAGTTTCAGGTCCCTCTAAGCAGCTTTGGGTAAGAAGTCTCTTATGAAGGATTATTGTTTAAAGATCTGTTACTCAGAGTTTCGTGTTTCTTGCAGCAGTGTTTTTTAAACCCCCAAACCAGTGTTAACTTGTGTCCAGCGATGCTTGTCTTCACTAAACCCCACTGCAGCATTGCTAACGCTCTGTGTCACAGCCAAGGGCCCTGCTGTCTCTTCAGTGGGTAGTAAGGAAGAAAGGAATGGGGTTGTTGATCCAGCTACAGAAAGTGCTTGGAGGTAGTGGATTGCATTTAGATTACCTCAAGAGTTAATGAAAATGAGCCAACTGACTTTCACGTTGTTCTGCTGTGAAGCACATGCATGAAGTCTCAGGCCCCAGGTCCCTGTTTGTCATACAGCAAGAGTACATGGTTCAGGCACCATTCAGTGCCATGAATGCTTGAACATCAATGCAAATTCTGTCAGAACCTTTTGCAGGAGAGTTGCAAATGCCTGAAAACTACCTGCTACGTGGTGTATGTGAGTTCATCCGGTGTGGATGATGGCTGAACTGTGGCCAAAAGGAGTGTCTGTGGGCTGGAAGGCAAATGGAGAGGGAAGGATCGGGGAGATTCCAGAAAATGGGGTGAAAATGATCCCTTTGAAAGGCTGCAAGTGTGCGAAAATGGTCATGGTGGCAAAGCACAGAGAAAGAGGAGAAAATGGTGCTTTTCCTTAGTTAAGTGATTTATGCCATGCAGTTTGTGTAGCCTGTTAAATTTAGCTTTAGTGTGTGTTGTAAAGTAGATGTTAAGAGAATGCTGCATTGTTCTTTTAACTTGGGGAAATTCTAGGCAGAGAAAAGGTTTGGGCTGTGTGAATGGCTCTTCGTGGATATCAGAGCTAACCAGTGGGTGGCTTGGTGCTGTAGCTGCTCACCGGGCTGAGTTCCAAGCTTACTTAGCTGTGGTCTTGGTTTTTTTTGCTTTGGATATCCATGACAAATACTTACAATATTTTCTTCAAAATGCTAGCAGGACAAGAAGGGAACACCTTCCATCAGACAGCGGGAGGGGATGGGGCTCAGGGCTCCAGCAGAGCTGAATGCCATCTTAGCGCATTGGTGGTGAGTGCGGCAAAACACGGCGCAGTGCTGCTCAGCAGGGATGGGTGCTTTCACTAGATCAAGCAGTCGTGCTGTTTAGTGAGTTTGGGAGGTGTTTTAGTGACTTGTGTGTTTGTTCAGCCAACTGCTACAGGTAAATAACGCGTTTAGGGCAGCAGTGGCCTTCTCTGTGCTCTCCTGCAGTATGCGTGCTGCTGCACAGCTCAGTGTGGGGCAGGGCGGTAACAGGCTCTGGTGGGAGTTCAGCATGGGGTGTAGTGGTGACCCATGTAGGAGTTGTCGACACATTCAGTCTGTTCCTGAAGCCACACGCTTTATCCCACTTTGGTCGTTGTGATGCATTGAAGGTGACCTCCAGCGCAGCACGGTGTGGCAGCTGCCTGCGGCCTGCACTGCGGCTGGGTGGGCCGGTGCGCTGCCCGGGGCTGGGCGGGCAGAGGACATCTCGCTGTGAGGGCAGGGCTGTCCAGGCCATTGGCTGCCCTTGGTTGGTACGGAGCTTGGCCCCTCGATGTGAGAGCTGGTTAGGGAATAACCAGCAGTCGTGGCTTCTGTTAATTAACTACCAGGAGTTAAGTAAATGTTGGAGCAACTGGTCTGTGTGTGTGCTTGGCGTGTCTGTCGGCAGGGAGGTTTGTGCTAGCTGGGACACGTCTTGGCCCTGCGCCTGTCTGCGGCGCGGCTCTCTGTTGCTCTGCTGGTTGTGGGGATGTGCTGGGCATGGCCTGAGCCCTGGGTGCGCTCGGGGGGCTGACGCCCATGGGTGGGATGTGTGTGAGGCGCCAGGAGCTTCCCATGAGCTATCGAGTAAGGCGCTGGGCCGTTCTGTTGATTTCCTTCTGTGGGTCAGTGTACGTCACCTTGTTTTGCTATAAGAACCGCGCTACATTCTCACTCTTAACTTTCCTATCAGCTTTGTTCCTGTTATTTTTCTGATAATCCTTCTTGAGGTTATTTTGCAGTGGAAGGAGTTTTATGTTGTGTCTGAGTCTGTGCAAGGGACTTTTTTCCCAGCAGGGCCGTTCTGAAAGGCCTATATGGGAAATGTGGATAAACGCGGTCGCACGCAGTGCTCAGGAAGCTCTGTGCAGCTTTCTCCAGCTTTAATCTGTCTCCCTCTTTGTGCAGCACACAGAAGTTCCAGATGTTGTTTTGGCTTGGAGATATCAAATGGGGAAAAGTGAGTGATCTTAACGTTCACGGAGTCAGCCTGGCTGGTTCTGTATGGCAGGAAAGCAGGGAGATAAAAACTCCACTAGTGGTGCATGTGCTGCCTAGCAGCCATGAAATAACACTGTCCTCGCTGGAAGCAAGTCCCACGTTGTCGGGGTCAGTGCCAACTGTGTGAGGAGACAGCTGTGGGGTGTGAGCAGCATTCCAGTGAGAGCAGTGTGAACCTGCTGGGATGGCAGGGGGGTCCTGGTGTGAGTGGGGCAGAGAGCCGTGTCCTGTGCTGCTCCATAGGTTGTGTGCTGTAGCTGGGCAGGACATAAAAGTCAGATGTCCTGTATCGCTTTGTGACTCACTCCTCCTCGTGTGCTTATTTCTAATGTGTACAAGCAGTTTATTTTTGAAATTATTGCTGCAGTTCTGCTTATTTCTTTAAGAAGAAAAATGTCTGCTTTTTTCAGTTGCTGAGACTAGAAAATGGGAAGCAGTCTGCTTTCCCTGCCATTTGTCCCTTCCACTTGGTGCAGATGTCCTTTGGCCTTTTGTTTTCACTTTGGTGAGCAGCTTCCCTAAGTGCTCTGCTCACTTACGTGTAATGCTGCAATGCTCACAGTACTTACGCTGACTCACAGGGCAGAGGAGCCAAGCTGGTGCAGCTCTCCCAGTGTCTGAAGTCATGTCTGTGTTTGCTTGGAACTGGGAAGGACTTGTCCGCATCACAGTTTGTGCACTTATTCAAACAAGGGCTTGGTGTTGTGTTCTGGTTGGTTGCAGAGGAAACTGCTGTGTGTTGGTATAAAAGACAGTTGGAGTTGTGCACAGTCATAGCTAGCTGGATGTGATTGATGATTTAGCTTGCATTGCTCTGGTTTTGCATCAGAGGTGGGTTTGTGGCGGTTGACTGACCAGCTCTGGCTGTGAGCATGGCCCAGTGCCCAAGTACCTACTGGAGGAGCCCTGATGTCCTGGGATGAAGGGGTGGCTCAGGATGTATGGCTGTGGCAAATGGGAGATGATGGGAAATGCGGGAGCTGAGAGGAAATGCGGGAGCTATAGAGAGGCAGCTGGGGCTGAGAAGCTCTGCTGCCTACCTTTGTGCTGCTCAGCATTCCTTCGCCTGCTGCCTGGAGGCACTGCTGGGGTGTCTTGGTCATGTGGTTTATGAATCAAGCCAAACTCAGATGTTTTCATGCCCAGTCTGGCCTATTTTCTGAGAATAGCTTTAGATGTCTCAGTCCATTTAATTGTGGTTTCCTTAGCGTCTAGTCCAGCTGAATTTGAGATGGTTCCTGGCAAAACTGCGTGCTTGCAGGCAGGCATGGCAGCTGCTGCTTTACCTCTGCAGCCATGGTCCTGCTGACCTCAGAGCTCTCAGAACTAGGTCTGTGCTGGTGAGTGGGAAGTTCTGCAGCACAAAACCCAGTCTGTTCGATGGCCAGGAGATAGGTGAAAAGCTGGTGCCTTCCTCCGGAGGTAGATCTGGCTTCACATTTCCACTGGGTGGCAATAAGAAGATGGAAAGCTTTTTCTTTTGACTGTTGGGTGCCTTCATCAACATTACCAACTGCACTGAGAGGCTGCTGACAGTAAGCAGACATTCAAATGTAACTCACAGTGTCTTTGGCAGTGCTCTTTTCCCTTTTGTCTTGGGACAGCTGCCATTGGAGGATTTTTGGGTGAAGTATATTCATTCCTGTAACTTGTGCTCTCTCACGCTGGAGACAAATGGATTTATGCTGAACTCTTCCTGACACTGAAAAACAAACAAAAAAACCCAACAGTATGGTCATGCTCTGTTTATGATCAAATGCTGTCTTTTCTTGTATTGGGCTCAGAACAGTCTCTTAGTCGTGTCCTGTTAGAGGTGGCTCTTGACTCAGGGCAAATTTGGGCATCCCGTTTTCTCTCTCGGAAGCGGTTGGTGAAGGTTCTCTCTGACTTGTATTCAGTCTGTTATGTTAACAGTTGTGTCTGAATCCTCTATGTTAAGGTGCTGAGCCTTGGGAATTGCCAATGGATGTATGTCATAAGCTTACTTTAATCAAGAGAACACAGCTTAGTTTCTGTGTGATCACAGAGGATTTGCTTCTAGGCAGTCTTTCATTCAGAAATCCAAAGCTAGACTTGCCTGTAAGGAGACGTAGCTTGTGTTCTACTTCATGTTTGCAGCTAAAAGTATGTGTGAGGTCAGTCACAGTAATTGAGCTGGTGGATAGTAATTCGATTGCTTTTGGCATCTCTGACAGCAATTAAAACAAAAGTCTGAGTAAATGTGTGGAACAATTTTCTGAAGACATGCGAGTACAGTCAGGTTTGGCAAGGCCATGTGGGAGGCATGAATTTGGAAGCATGCAGCTAGCGATGGAAAAGGAAGATGCAGCACAGAGCTCTGGAAAGGAGAGTCAGAATGGTAACTGAAATAAATCAGTAGGGAGAAGTGATAGGGTGCCAAGTTATCAGGCTGAGAGTTGTTTGTGATGGCAGTGCTGAGTGTCTGTTGTGGTGATGCAGTAATTCTGTTACCAGGAGGGGCACAGAGGTTTTGGGCTGGAGCAGATGCAGCCATGTGGCGCACTGGGTGCTTTTTGGACACCAAAGCAATAGCTAATGAAAGGATCTGATGAAGCAAAACATCATTCAGAGACGCGTGCCCACAGAGCATTAGGAACTTCTGTTTTCCATCTGATTGCCCCAAAAATATTTAGGTAACTTGTATTTGGCTTCCTTTGGCTAGCCGACATGTGGCTGTAGTCAAGCTCTAAGATGTGCCAAGCAGCAGCCTGGCTTCTGCTCGGAGCCCCCAGCATCGTGCTGCACACAGGCCTGGTAAAAGCTGTGCTCCTGGTGTGCAGAGCTGCTGCTGGATTTGACCAAAATACCACAAACCATGTCTTGGTTAGGGTGCTTGGGCTGAGGGGCTGTGGGTAGGGTGGTGGTGTTGGCATTGCAGCCCACATGGAGGTTTGGATGTGCCCAGGCAGGCGGGACCAGTGGGGCTGTTGGTGAGTGGATGGGCTCATGGCTGGCAGTGGCAGCACCAAAATAGATGGGGGTCCACGGAGCGCTGCCTGCTGTGCATGTGTTCCTTGGGTCTGTTACTGGGTGTTTGACTCAGTGAGCCAGCTCAACGGCATTGGGCTGGAATTAAAAAGCACTTGCACCTTCCGAAGGTCCTTGCGTATTATGCAAACAGCACTGGCTGGTGGAGAGGCACTGCTGTGTACGTCTGTGGGAGTCGGGCTGCATTTGTCTTGTAGCAGGCTTGCCAGAATGAGAAGTGATCTTGAAATGCTGCTCACGTTACATCATCAGGCCCTAGCTACTGCACTGAACCAAACCAAAACACAGCGCCTGCCCACGGTCAAGAGATCTGTGTCTAAAACTCATGGGAAGGAACAAAAAGGAGGGGGCGGGGATCCAACCAAACTGCCATGACATTGAGAGAAAAGGATTTTTCTTACTGAGTGCAGAGCTGAAGATTTGTGTTCAGAACTGTTTGTTTTACACTGTTTATGTTGGTGGAAGCATTCAGAGAAACGGTTGAAAGGAACCTTTTTGCTACTGGAAGGTAATAAAAAGCATTTACAAACCCTGATCTTAGTGCAGCAGTCACTGATTTCACCTACACCATGTCTGCACTGTTCCTGCTTCTGGAGTGTAGCTGCAGGCAGCAGGGCCGTGGGGCTGTGGGGCGCTGCACAGCCTGTCACAGGGCAGCAGTTGGAATGCCTGGGCTAAGTCTGGCATACTGATGAAATGCACTTGATGGGGTAAAACAACAGGGCAGTGTGAGCATTTTGCTGTGCTTTCTGCCTGTCGTGCAGGCAGTGCGCTACAACTTTCCCAGAATTGGTTCCCAAAGTTGCTTGGGGTTGTTGAAATTTCCAGAGCAGGATGCCATCGAAAAGGTTTGCAGGATCCAGCCTGCAGGGGGCTTTGCTCGGGGCCGTGTCTGGAGGGGTGAAAGGAAAGCCAAAGTGAACTGTAGAATGGGAAACTTTATTATAGACTGAAAACAACACAAAGAGCTCTGGAGTAAAGCTCTGGTGAGCGTATCTTTATGCTGCAGGTGGTTGGTTTTGCTGAAATGAATGTTTCACTTGGGGGGCCTGGGGGCAGTGGCTGGGACCCCCCTCCCACCCCCATGCCACTCCCATGCAGGGATGGAGGTGTTGGTACCTCTCTGGCTGCTACCTGCCTGGTAGCTGCTTGGAGCAGGATGGAGGAGTGCTTGGTGGTGGGCTGGGAAGCACTGTGAGCTGTGGAGGTTTGTTTTTCATTGAACTCTTTCATCAGGTGTTGCACAGATGAAAGCTTTATGAAGTAAAGGAGTGCCTGCTGGGTAGTGAGCCAAGTCTCAAAGAAGTCAACTTCGAGTGAGTAAGTTAGAGCTACTAGGTGTTAGTGTGCACTTTTTCTAAAGGCATAGAAAGCTCACATGTGCAACTTCTAATAGCTAGAAGTATTTGTGCTTGGATTTTACACAGAGCTTGTGGATCAGTCCAGGCTATTGATGGATGGCAGAGTTCCTGTCTTCCATTCATGTTGTGTTGGGATCTGAGAGCACCAGGGGAAGGCCATGCCTCCCACAGCCAGTGCTGAGCTGCAGATAGTTCTGTGTTCTGTGCAGATCGGCTCGCTGGGTGCCAGCTGAACTTGTCTCCACATGGGGTGATCATCTGGAATGGTGCTGGCAAAGTGACTAGTGCCTAAGGTTGTCTGTAACTCTCAATTGTTTTTAACAGGGAAAATGTCCAAGAGAATTTCCACTGCCCACCTGTGATGCAGCCCTTCTGGTGCAGAATGCCATGCTCCCCTCTGCAGGGAACTGTGCTTCCTGTAATACCTACGCAGAAATACACTGTGTACCATGCATCTTAACATCCTTGTTTCATTTTCATGGTGCTTAATGAGTTTCTGAACTGTACGTTAGGCATCAATAATTGAGATGTATCTAACACAGGTGTTGAGAATTGATACCTGCTCAGTGCGGCAGTTGTGCACTGAGGTGAAGCTGCTGCATGCTTGGCTGATCACTGACTGCCTGATGGCACTGTGTCCAAACACACCTGTTTGCCTGTATCAGTGAGACCACGTGTGGGGGCTCTTTGCACGTGTGAATTGCTCCTAACTGCCAGGGTGCTCAGGGATGAGATGATCAGTGAGCTGTGTGCAGTATCATAGGGTCTTACGGAGTGTCACCGTGTGCAGGCCCTGCAAAGGCAAGGTGATCCGCGGTGCGGTGTTGATCCTTGGCAGCTGCCTGTAAGGTGATAAATAATGGGGAAGGATGGCTGAGTTTTCCAAGGCACAAAGAAGTAGCGATATAGGATGAGGCTTTCAGGTCAATGTAGAAATGTCTGGGATCAGTGGAGCAGGCCATCCGCTGCTCAGTTGCTCGGGATGCCCCACCGATGCAGTGTTTGTGCTGCTTTGCAGCTGGGCTCTGATGGCCATCTCTTTCACAGAGCCCACAGCCCTGCCGGGTTGTTCAGCCGTCCTGCACGGCCAGCCCTGCCTCGTCCTCTCCCTGCCCTCCTCTTTTTCAAAGGCAATGAGAACTCCTGTGTTTCTGGCCCATGTCTCTGACCTATAGGTAAGGTATTTTTTCCTCTTGGATAAATATGTGGGTTTTTTTTTTTTTTTTTTTCCCAGACATTGTGGATATTTCTAATTTGTTCTCCCATGCTGTGCAATATCTGCAGTTGTGGCAGCTGAGGACAGGGGGTGACAGCATAGACAACAAATGGATTCTTGCTTGTGGGTGCCAGGAGGGAGGCTGAGCAGGCCTGTTTCTCTAAGTGCTTTGTTCCCTCACTATTACATAGGAAAGGAGTGGATGTGCACGAGCGTACGCAGAGCTGCCACTTTGTGAGAAGTCGATGTTAGATGTGTTTCCTCCATGTTTGATGCTGTATGGGTTGTTCGCTGCCTGGCAGTTGTGTTGGGAGTTTGCGTTGTGTATGATGTGTGTGTGGGGGGGTGCGGGAGGCCCAGCACCTCTCACACTTGGTTGTCTCTGTTCTTGGAGTGATTTGGGACATGCGTGGCCTTGCAGGGCACTGCCCTCCTGGATCTCAATGTGCTGCTGGGTGCCCTCTGCCCACGCGCGGTGCTGTGGCTGGGTTTTGTGCTGCTGCCGTAAGAACACCCGGATCTGCCCTTGTCCTGACACACGGAGCGCTGCTGCGGTGCTGCTCTGAGGAGGTTCGCGTGTTCCTGTGAACTTGGATTTCAGAAACGGCCAACCGCCGTGCGATCTGTCAGTTTGAAGCGCCCATCTTTGCTTTTAAAGCTTGTGCCGCTGGCGAACTGTGCTCATGTGTGGTGGTTGAGGATGGCAGTCGCAGCCCAGTGCCGGGGATGTTTTCTTTTGATAGCGATCTGGTGAGGCGCATGCCGAATACGCGAGGCCCTCGGGGCCTTGGCCTGCTGCCGCCGGGGCTGCGGGTGACAGCGCGGCCGCCTGTGATCCGGCGGAGCTGCCCCGGGTCGGCGTGCCGCGTCTGCGCTGCATTCAGATGAGCTGTGACCCCGTGTCTGCGGCGCCGGGCCGCGCTCTGCCTGCTGCTGGCGCTGCGTCTGTGCTGTGCGCGGGGTGGGGGCTTCTCGGAACCTCTCCTGCGGAATCTGGGGCTTCATGAATGTAGGCAGAACTTAGTTGTGCCCCGGTATGGTGAGGTGGGCAGTTTTAACTGCAGCTCCTCTGCCAAGGGATGTGCTTGCTGCTGCTCCTCTGCTTCTGGGAAGCTCTCCTGACCCTTAGGCTGAGTTGCCCAGTGCCTGCCTGGGCCGGGCTTGCCCTGTGGCAGCAGGTCAGCAGGCCTGGGTGGATCTGCCTGCTGCCACCCCTTGGGGATGTGTCTATGGTGACCCATAGCAAACTTCCCATTTTCTAATTGTGCTTTTCTGTAGGTGAAAAAGTTGAAACAAGCAATGTTTTTCCTTGCATGCTGATGGTAACATGCACGATACTGTATCCTGTTTGCAGCTCTGCTGTATAGTAAGCCCTGGGCGGGATGGAGTATATCACGAAGTGCCCAAGGCACAGGCATTCGTGTTCTGAATGCCATCTAGTGGTAACTGACACTGCAGTCGTTCTCAGCACTGGGCGTGCCAAAAGTTTGCAGTCAGATGTCAACAAAGACTGATCCATGGAGAAAGGAAGATAAATGGTACATGCTATTTGTTTGCTGCTTTCCAGTTCGTCTCCTTTGGGATTAAATCCCACTCTCTCCCCTTGGGAAAAGTTCTCGTGGAGCAGTCCCCGTGCTGGACCCTGGGCTGGCTGCAGCACTACGTACCGACTGCTCCAGGGCAGCTTTCTCCTAGCCTGCACCTTATCCATGAGTGCGCGCTGATTGTGCTGCATGCAGCCTTACTTGTGTTTTGTGATTGTTGGAGGTGAGGTACTGTGTGTGTTGCAAGGTCTTTCGACAGTGGGAGTAGACAGGCAGAGTGGGTGCAAGCAGTGGGAGGTGGGTTGTGCCAGAGGCAGTGATGCTGGGTGCTGCTTGCTCCTCCCTTCAAGCAGGGAATCTCAGAACTGAAGCACACAGGGTCACAAATCCTTGACCGTGTTAGCTGGTCACAGAACAATCCCTGACATCTTTCCAAAACTAATCTGTGTCAGGAAATAAATACAGAAATGATTTGGCTTTAGTCACCAAGCGCACAGGCAGCCTGCTAATGGTATGAAAAGGCAGCGACAGAAGATAGCTGACGAAAATTGAAAAATGTTGGTACTGTCATTTTTCTGTCTACTGCGTTGGGATGCAGTGTGAGTAAGCGAATGTAAGTGCTGCTTACCAGAGGCACAGCAGCAGCCCTGTGCCTGCTCACCAGAGCCATGTTGATCTGGGTGTGCTCCCTGCTGCTGTGTTGTGTTTGGGGCTGGGGCAGGTGGGTGGTTTGGAGTTGGAGACCCATACGGCTGCTTGCCATTCTTTGCTGTTCTCTGCAGTCCCAAGTTCTCCACCTCTGAGACGACCCCTGCTACAAAGAAGTTCCTTGTCAGTAGCCTGTAAAATAGCTCTTCAAAGTGAAAAGAGAGCTTTTGTGTTCTTGTAAGGAGCAAGTATCCTGGAAAAGGTTTGAAGTATGTGAAAGAATTCACTCCTTTATTTACTTCCTTAGAGGAGCCCGTGCCTTTGCTGGGAACACATAAATTCTTGCACAGGACGTGGGTCAAGCAGACGGAGCTGGGCTGGCTCTGCCGTCCATGCAGTGCTTTCTCTGCCATCCAGTGCCGGTTGCTGCTGGTTGAAGAAAGTTATTCAGCAGTTTCGGCTGAGACCATAGTGCAAACAATGCAGTTTTACACAACTTCCTTTGAAGTTCATAGCAGTTTAACTCTTTAAAACCTGGTTGGTAAAGCAGATCTTCTATGTTATATGCCTGCTTGCTGCTGAAAGGTTGCATGCTGTCCTCTTGGCACACTTTGGCTACATGCTACAGTTGCAAATTATGCTTCTGTGACTATACAAGAAAAGTATAAATCTCACTAAGAAACTGTGGTAAAATAGAAGTTTCGTAGATGTGGGAAACGACTCGTTTAGGAAATGAGACCAAACTTGGTCATCCTGCACTTCATTTATGGAGTTGATGGGAGATGTGGAGAGGCGCTGTTTTGGGGTGGTTACACATGGAGGCAGTGCAAGTGTGCCCAGCTCTCACGTCTGTCTCTTCCTGCAGGCCTACAGTGACAGATGGAGCCATGGCTCTCCCCGTGCTGCTGCTGCTGCTGGCCCTGCCCTCCCGCAGCGTGCAAGGTGAGTGCTGTGCTGGTGATGGTGGGGAGAGCTCTTCTCAGCACTTGGAGTTGCTTCAGAGCCTGCTTTTTGCCTGCTTGTGTACAAAATCTACAGTGTGTGTGGTTGACATAGGGCTTAGCAGGACCTGGGGAGTGAAATGGGAAACCTTACTTGAATGGCAAAGTTTTGAGCAGCTCTTTGCAGCACAGCGGGCTGAGGTGGAGTTGTGTTACTGGGTTGTCCTCTGGAGGGCTCTCATGTCTGGGCTGTTCAGCACGGCGCTTCGTCTTCTCTGTGGCAGCTCCAGTCAGCTCTTTGGAAATGCTGAGTGACTCCAGTTGTTGTGTGCATGTAAGGCTTTCAGATGTGCAGTGTGTGTAAGGCTTGCTTCAGCAAAATGGAAGAAGGGTGGTGGTTCACCTGAAGGTTTCTCGATGTTGTGTGATAGCTGCTTCCAAAACTGCCCACTGTCAGCGTGCAGGGAAGGCTTTCTGCCAGTGACTTCCTCAGCTGTGACTGCATTCCAGGTGATGTGTGACATGCACAGAGTATCTGCTGTGGCACATAGGTGCTCTTTGCCTTGTCAGGTCCTTCTGAAATCCCCTGAGCTTGTTCTCAAATATTGATGCAAATAACAGAAGCGCATGATGACTGGATCCTTGGAAAAGACTGTGAAGTGGGGAAATACATGTGTGGAGGTTTGGTGGGATTTTATTTGTGTTTACAAAGCAGAGATTAAGGCACGATTAGAATAGGAAGCAACTCTAGACAGATCTTAGTGGAAATATGTTAAACTATTGTTTTTGTCCATACAATATATTCTTTTAAAATAAAGTTTGATAGCAGTTTTCATGCTGCACCTCTGTGCTTGAAGTACAGCTGGTTCTTTTCAAATAAAATGTTAGTAGCTTTCAGAGCCATTAAGGAGTGCAGAGCAATGGCAGGCTGGGCTGGGGCTGTGCAGCGCTTGGAGCAGCTGTCTGGGGCTGTGGTCCACCAGCCCGTGCCAGCTGAGTGCACAAGGAATGTTTTCCTGTTTGTGAAGTGGAGCTTCCTGTGGAAGTGTCTGTAGAAGAGCCATGCCAGCTTTGTGCTTCTGTTTGCTTTATTCTTTCCCTTCTCCTCTCCCAAATTTCCTATGGCACATTTTCTTTCTCTGTGCACTTAATGCTGCTGTTCTCTGGGGCCCTGTGAGGGATGGATGCTGACCCTGTGCTGCCTGCTCACCTGCTGCCCTGCCCCCATCTGCCCCCGGAGCTGCTTAACACTTGTCGTTTAAAAAGAAAAGCAGAATTGTTGTTTTTAAATACTGTGACCTTTGTGCTTGAAGTCCCTGTCTTGCTGAGAGATTTCAGCAGCCCTGGGCTGGCTCCATGTTGGGTTTGTAACCTCTTCACATGCTTTGCCAGTTCCCCCACTGGGAGTGGGTTGTCCTTAGAGAGGAAACGGAGACTTTTTGTGCTGCATGTTTTGACTTTTTGTACGTTTGTTTAGTTTGTCGTTTGCTGACCATATGACATAGCTGACATAGCATTTATTTTGAGTCAGAGCTGAAGAAATATCAGTTAGTGGTGTTGCTGTAGTACAAGTGAGACGAGGTGGCCCCGTGCCTGTTTCCTTGGCCGCTTGGGCGGGAAGCGGAACGTTCCTCTCAGTGGAGAGAGCATCTCTAAGTTGAGATGTTACAAGGAATGCATGCAGTGTATTTTTCCACGGGAGAACGTGGTGAGGACAGGCAGCCCTTGTGGGTGGCTTTATGCACGTGAGGATGTGTCATTGTGGTGCAGCATCCAGCTCATGAGCACCTGCCGGGGCATGGCAACCACTGCTGGCCCTGTGCAACCTGCACGGCCTGTGTGCTGAGTGGCACTGCAGGGGCATACCTGGGGGCAGGGGTGGGCTGTAATGCACTGCGAGGCTGGGAAACCAGCTGGGTAAACTGAGGAGCAGTTTGGGCATGAGGAGTAACTGTTGTGAAGGAGAGTGTCTGTGTTCCCAGCTCAGAGGTTCTTTGCCAAAGGGGTGGCTTTCTGCTCTCTGGCTGGTGCAGGCTGCCCTAGGCCTTGAGGGGTCCCTGGGTGGGAGGTGGGATAGAACAGGATGCGAGCCACAGGGGCTGTCCGTGCACTGAGCAGAGTGTGGGCTGCAGGGAAGCTGGCTGACTTTAGGCAGTTCAGTAGTGGAAAACTATACTTATGTGTTTGTTCACTGTGGGAGGGCAGAAAAAAAACAAGAGGAAAATAAACAGAGTTCTATTCCCAGTGGGCAACCTCCAATGATAGGCTCTGAAAAGTTGAACACGTGGTGGCATGCTGCTGTGTTAGGAACATCTGTGTGCTTATGGCTGGAAATGTCTGCTAGAGCTGAAAAAAGAATGTGAGCGAGTCTGCTGTAAGAGTCCATGCACCCAGGGAGTGTGTGCAGGAGCAGCCTCATCTCTGTTGCCCTGAGCAGAGCAATGCAATTGAGTTTAGCAAATCTCCTTTACAGTTACGGTTGGTTTCTCTCTGCTAACTGCCCTTGTGCAGAACAACCCTTCCATGCTGTACCCCTGCAGTAGTGCCTGTGGGGTGATGTAAAGCTGAGCCCTGGGAATGTGAGTGCTTGGAGTGGGCAGATAAGACTGGTATTTCTTCAGTGGTGCGGGCTGGTATCTCTGCCTTGCTGAATCAGATAAATGGGTATTGTTAGCTCCTACTTGGTAGTTCCTCTGTGATAGCTGCAAGCAGTATTCCTTCCCTTAAACAAAGGATTTTTATTGTCTTATTCTATGGAGATAACTGAATCTCTCTGTAAAAGTAGTTACAGAGTACGGTGTGTTTTTTCCTCACCTCTCCCTTTTTGCAGACGAGGAGCTGAAGCTAAATGAATGTGTGTGTGAAGGCATGTCATGTGGGAATGGAGACCGCTGCCAGGGCCAGCAGTGCTTTGCCTCCCTGAGCATTAACGATGGTGCTAAGGTTTACCAGAAAGGCTGCTTCCAAGTCTACGAACAAGGGAAAATGACGTGCAAAACTCCACCATCTCCTGACCAAGCTGTGGAGTGCTGCCAAGGATACCTGTGCAACATGAATATCACTGCGAAGCTGCCCTCTTCTAAAGGTGATGGTTAACTTATAAAGAAGGAATTCTGTGCAGCTGAGTCATGGCAGCACACTTTGTGCAGGTGTGCTGCTGCCTTGGCTGTGTAAAAGCCTCTCCCAGTGTGAGTGGCCACCGAGCAAACTGCTGGTTGTGGAAGTGTTTTCTCCAGGCGTTCTAACGTTTTTTCTTTTGTTCTTTCTCTTTTCCAAGGGCAAACCCTGCAAGGGGAAGCTGCAGGTTACAGCATGGAAACGCTGATCATCGTTATACTGGCTCCAGTGGTAGTGCTGGTAGTTTTCTCTGTGGTAGCTGTGCTCATCATCCGGAGAATACAGAAGAACCACATGGAGAGACTCAATTCTAGGGATGCAGAATATGGCACAATTGAGGGACTCATTGCTTCAAATGTCGGGGACAGTACATTGGCAGTAAGTAACCTTTGTGAATGGTAAAAGCTTTGCTTCCAAATGCCCTCACAGCCCCTCCAGACATGGCCATGGCTTTATGCTGCCAGCATGCCATTTAAGTGTCAGGACTTGTGTGGGGATGTTACTGTGTTCAGAAGCCACAGTTTAAATGAAACTTAAAAAAAAACACAAAACCCAAACCAAACAAAAAACAAACACTTTTGCAAGTATACTCTCCTTGACTTGGAGAGTTGCTGTAAGCTCTAGTCAAACATTTTCTGGTTCTACAAACAACATCTAAAGCCACTGAGAAGCTTACATATCAGCAAAACAACGTTTGTACAGTTTTCAGGTAGCCTAAAGTGATATGGAAGGTGTAAAAATGTATTGTGATTTGATGTTTCAATGACAATTTGAAAGACTGAAAAGGATGTGAAGATGGGCAGAGAAGAAAATACAGGTTGTCTCCACTTAAAACTTCAGATCTGAGTCCCGTGAACTTGCAAAGTGGAGGAGTAGGAAATCAGTGAATTTTTTTTGACAGAGGAGAGTAGCAGCACTTCTCATTTCCTTTGGACATCTTGTTCAAAATTTGATTTTTAAAATGTTTCAGGTCACTCAGTCTATGGAAAATTAACATGGGGAAGTGTTTCCTTGTAAAGTTTTGACGTGTTATACCTTGGCCTTATTTTAAGTAACAGTAATTGAAAATGTTTCCAGCAATGTTCCCATCAAAACTGAGCATTCATGGCTTCAGGAGTACATTGAGTGTTACTGAAACCAGTGCCTTCCTCCTGAGCTTGAAGTATTGGGTGGTTGGTGTGACTGGGAACAGGCGCTCTGTAAACTGCAACAGCTTTGTGTCACTGCTTCAGCTCAGCCATATATAAATTACACTTGGTAACTTCTTTTTTTAATGTCTTTGGCTCTCTTGGAAGGCTTGATTCTTGGCCTTAAAAGAGCCGGTTTGATGTGCTCCCCACAGATTAGGCAGGTATGCAACATGATCGTTGTAAGCACTGTCTTCCAGCTCTTATCTCTTATCAGTGCAAGACCATTCCCATTCCAGTTGCAGACCTTTTGCTCTTTATTGTTTCATGATCCAAGGAAACGGCAGTTAAAGCCTGGGAGAAATAAATTGAAAAACTTTCTTTCAAAAGAAATTGGAGAAGTTGCTGGCTGTGAAGTTTTGGTCTGCTGTCGTTTTGTTCACAGCTGTGTAACTCTTGTAGCTCTGTAAGCATGGTGTCTGTGCCTCTTGGTGCTGGTGATGTAAACAAAAAATAAAGATGTTGGTATTTCCTTGTCTGTACATGTTCACCTACACAGGAAGTCTTTCATGTTCTGGATTTTTCATGTCAGCTGTGGGATCTAAATCTCCGGTTCTGTTACACTAAGTTTGTTTGCATTTAGGATTAGTCTCCCTAGTGCAGTAAATACAGCCCTAAGCTGAGCTTCCTAATGCAGAATAAAAGAGCTGTGGCCTCCTCGATCTTGTTTTTACAGTCGTTGATGTAGATAAGATAATGAGCTCTGTTTCCATCAGAAAAGCAAAACAGCAGTCTCCTGTCACTATTGCACAATCTTTTCTTGAGAACTCACTAAAAAAATTGTGAGGAGAAATGAGATTTCACTGGATCTAGTTGAAGCCCAGCAGTGCAGCTTCCTGAAAATGCTTTGTGGTTGATTGGGCATATGGTTTTTTTTAATCCTGTTTTCCTTTCTACGGAGAAAAAAAAGCCCGGTAATATGGAGCAACCAGGTGCTAATACTTAGAACTGTATAGGAGTCCTAGCTGTAAAAGTAGCTGTGTATTAGCATTTTTTGTAGGCTAATAGGATTTTAATGTTCAACTAGAATTTTCCTAACGTTTGTTTTGAACAGAAAGCTGTGCAAAGCACAGCCCTTCCTGAGCCATGCGTGGAAGCCATTGCTCCCAGAGCCCTCTGTTTTTGTGCAGTGCCCTGACAGCATCTCCCTGTTCTGTCTTCAGTCGTGTGCCTGGCTGGGCACCAATGTTTGTCTGCAGACACAAGTTAGAGGCTGTTGGAAAAACAAGTTGTTGCATGTTTCTGTTCCAGACTCCATCTGTGGCTGGGTTTTTAAGTATAGAAGTTGTCAGCAGCTCTTTCTAATGCATGTTTATTCATGGGGATGCATAAAGCAGACTTAGAGGATATGGGATCCCCAGGTCAGTAGATCTGAGAGACAAGCTAAGCTCTAGACAGTGAAAGCCCACTTGCATGGGTGTGCTCTTGTAGTCATCTTCAAAAGGAAGAGACCACAAGGAGCTGGAAAAATAGGTAAGGCTCAAGAGAAACGTTGCTTCTCCTTCTGCTGATTACACAGAGGTGAAGGTGTGTCTGAGAACTTAGGTCTCATTGAAGCGGTTCAGATTATTGCAAGGCCTAGAAGATTTGGGGAGGGGGAAGGAAGTTTCTCTTTAAAATAAGTGACAAATGCACATTTGAGATGAGGAGCTAAGAAGGATGAATTGCTGAAAAACCAGAGGAGGCAGAGCCTGATGGCAGGATAGATTGCATGCTGCAAGTGAGCATCCAGGTTCACATGCACTAAATGTCAAGCTCTTAAAATAAACAAATGCTTGTCTGGAAGAAAATGATACTGGAACAGAAAATAAAGGATAGGGACAGAATAGGAAATGTGAGCGTGAAGCAGTGCTTGATTTGTTCGCTATTCCTTGCTGAGTTGACTGTAAAATTTCTGAGATAAATTGGTTACACGCAACTTTTAGTTCCTCTCTTCTCTGGTATGCCTGGGGTGGCCTTTGCAGTCGGAAAACCCTGTGCAGGTTTCCCAGCCCTCTGTAAAATGGTGGCTGCAGTGTATTCTGATTCTGCATGGCCACACTTCCCCATGTGTCTGATGCTACCAATAGCTTCAATTTTATGAAGAGATGCACCTTTGTGTATTTAAGTGGAAAAAATGCAGTTTAGTTTACATAGTAAAATTCTGCTCTTGCTTTTGAACAGGATTTATTGGACCATTCCTGCACATCTGGAAGTGGTTCTGGACTTCCATTCTTGGTGCAAAGAACGGTGGCTCGCCAGATCACGCTTGTGGAGTGTGTAGGTCAGTAGAAATCTTGTTTGCCTTGTGCTGGGTCTGGGTAACAGATGCAGGCAGAAAGCTCAGTGTGGCATCCTAATTGTTCCTCAGTTGTGCTTATGAAACTTTTCATGCTTCAGCTTACAGAATGCATTTCTGCTTTGAAAGTGGGATCATCCTTTCAGATCTATGCAGAAGACAGCAAATATCATCTGTGCTTTATAAGGAAAAATTTGACCTTTTTTCAGGAAGGTAATGCTAGAGAATACAATTGAGGAGCATTTGAATGGGCATCTTGTAAGCTAGATGCAGTGTGTGTTAAGAGAAACAAATGCCATTTGGAGTTTGAAACTGTCTAGCACATTTGTAGAGCAGTAAATGGTGTTCAGTTAGAAGGCTTTAGAATTGGAAAACGATTGTTTGGATTCCAGGATCTGGAGCTGAAGCAGCAAGTGAAGTAGCTAAAATAGCACTTACAAAAACGTGATTAGAAGAGGAGATGCAAATAATGTGAATTTAAGCACGCTCAGGCTGCAGAAAGCAATACCCTGGGAGTCTGGTATTCCTTTGAGTGTTCTCGGCAGCTGGGGATCACAGGAAGGCGGCTGCCACCAGCCTGACTTTCACCTGGAGACCCTGCCTCAATTCCTGCAAGGCCTCTGCAGCCATGTGGCCAAACCCCCTTTTTTGTGGCTTAGGGTGTCAGTTGGTGCCATGGTAATGTTCCTTGCAGCTTTCCACTCACACTAGTATTTTCAAAAGGGTTTTTGCTGGCATACTTAAATATTTCTGCCCCTTCTGATATATTTTGTGCCCTGCTTCTCTGCGGTTGCTTTGGGAGCGTGCAGGCAATGATGTATTGGTGCTGCTCTGTCCTTCCTGAAAGAGAAATTCTTTCTAGTAATTATTTTTTTTTTAACCAGGTGTAAGTAATTGTAAATAATTATTTCCTAAAACTCCTTTTGATCTTTTTGCAGAACTTTAAGTGTGATGTTAAGGATCTTTTACATTTTCCTTGAGCCTGGGCTGACTTTTTGCCCGTGTTTCTTTGCTTCTGGCCTGTAGCGTGCCTTGAGTAGGCATGTGTCCACACTGACATTAAATCTTAGTCTACATGTTGAGCAGTTCCTCTTCATCAGAAGCCATAGAATATTATATGCACAATGATTTTAAGAGGTGTGTAGTCAGGTGTAGAGGTGTGTGTGTCTTGTTGGACTGATGCCTGCTCCTGAGGTAACACAGGCTGGTGCTATTTCCAGAGCCTGTGTGTGTTTGCCTATGTGGCAGAGCCAGGTGGGAGCACTTTGCAGGAGTTCTCTTCTGGGTGACAGCATTGAGATGTCACTGTTGGCTATCTGTCTGCAGCTGATCTGTATGCGTCCCTCAGGAACACTGAATGGCACAGCCACGAAGGGCAGAATTGGGGTATTTACAGTTGTCAATTGCAGCAGAGTGTGTTGTGTGAACACTGAGGCTGTGGTGTTGTAGCTGTGCTGGAGATGATGATCAGGAACTTACCATTGCACCTTCTCCAGGATGTTGCTTTGCTTCTGGGTGTTTAATAATTTAGGTTTAATTATTTTTTGGGTAGAAAGCTTGGGATGCAGACAGTGTGTCTGATGTTTTGGTGATGGTCTTCAGTGTTCTTTGTTTTTTATTGCCGTCCTTCCATTTTATGCCTGGCTATGCTTACTGCTTTTGCAAGGGAGGCACAAAGGCTTCCCCTGGTGTTTGTGTCCTTTCTGTCCTCCTAACCTCAGAACTCATGGGTTTATTTTAATTGCCTGCAGTGACCTGTAGTACATTGCCTAAGTCACTTAAGCAACAGCAGTGCTGTCATTGCTGGCAGTGGAATCATTTCCTTGCCCAATACAAACGCTGGATGCAGTACTGGTGTGCAAGGAGGAGAGAGCTGTATTTATCAGCACATGCAGCCTAAACATACAGCACTAAACAAGGGACAGTGGAACACACTGTGTGTGTAGAGTAGTAAAATGTTCTGCAAGGTGCTGAAGTGTCGTCAGTGAGCTGTGACTGAGAGTAGGTTTTGTTGAGAGAAGTGGGAATTCAGAGTCAATGTTCATCTCTTCAGTTTCGTGCCCTGACTGCTTCTGGCATCATGGGGCTGAGGTACCCCCACTTCAGGGAGTTGTGTGACGTGTTGTTTTCTTTCTAGACAAAACAGAAAAGGAATTACTGCAAGGAACGCGTTGTGGGGGATTTTAGAGGCAAATGTGTCAGATTGCAGAGAAAATACAAGTTTTACCGTGTCCTGTAGATTTGTTCAGCTGTGGTACAGCTGACACCCACAGTGTTTGATGTGTGTGCATATGTACCTCTGATGCATATTGGCAGTAATCTCGTGCTGTTGTTAGAAACTTGGGTTTAATAGCATATGTGTCTCTGCATGTTGTCCTGGTAATATCACATAAGGTGAAGGGCAGTGATGAGCACTAATTCTTTAGTACCCATATTTGGGAGGGTGGATTTTGTCTGCTTGGCTGCTTCTGTCCTTAATGCTACGAGGACTGTTAGTTCACAGCTCTTTGTGTTTCCTCCCTGACCAGGAAAGGGCCGTTATGGAGAAGTCTGGAGGGGTCAGTGGCAAGGAGAAAATGTTGCTGTGAAGATCTTCTCTTCTAGGGATGAAAAATCCTGGTTCAGGGAAACTGAATTGTATAACACTGTATTGCTGCGGCATGAAAATATTTTAGGTAAGTAGAATAATTGTATTCACATAGTTGACATGAAGGTAAGTTAACCAAACAGTTGACTTATGTGACAGTTCTGTGCTACTTTACATCTCGCAGTTCTCAGGAGCTAACTCTTGTGTTTGTATTCAGTGGTTGAAGGGAATTTTAAGCAGAGGGACTTTCAGGAAGGTGCTGAAGTCTGAGTCCCATAAATGGAGGAAGTGTCCCAGCAACTGTGCTTCATTGTCCTGCAGAAATGCTCTGGCACGAAACAGTCAAGTGGATTAATTGATTGTTGGCACTATAGCATGTAGAGAGGGAAGGAGGTGCCACGGCCCCTCCTGCTGAGAGTTCAGCCTTGCAGCAGTTCTTGCAGGGAGGTGAAATGGTGAGGAAGAGTGTTGTGCAATGTATAGGTGAAGAGGTTCTGGTGAGTCTGGTGTTACAACTTGAGTTTACCTGGGAGGACTGAGAGTAGAATGAGTGGGGAGGAGTTTCTCTTTTCCCTTGTGCCTGAATAAATGGACTCGTAGCAGAGTTTATTTTTTGTTAAATTTGATTGTTCTACTCAGAGCTTAAGTCAAACTTGTGAATCTGTGGGGTTTAACTTTGGTTATGGTTGCCCTTTATTTCATTTCCCTGTGAATAGTCAAGAGTGATGATTTCTAATCTTGTGCATCCTTTGAGCATGTGTGTTGAGTCCAAGAGCTTAGGTAAAAAGGGCTTTTGATGCTATCAGCTGTGGCTGAAGCTGTTTTTATTCAGCTGGACACAGGCTTCTCTGCTGGGGAGTCACCTTTACAAATAAAAGCAACACCTTGTCTTCTGCTCGCTGCCTTACCTCACCCACAGTCTGTCGTCAGACATTTTTACTGGGGCTCCTTCATCTTTCCTGTCTGAGAATATTCCTTGGCTCTGTGGCTCACTCTGCTAGATGCTGCTCTAATGTTTCCTGAAGCAATTCCTTTGTTACTACATAAATAATTTGGTGAACTCCTGAGATGTGAATTGTTGAACTTTCCCAGAGAGCAAGGAACTTGACTGAAATTACATTACATGTTTCCCATGTTCCTCTCTTAGTGTTTCATCTGTCTTGATGACTGTCAAATTTGCTGGCTTTAAACACTTGTCATCTATGATATTGTCGTGTTGTGGAGAGATCTGACTCCCAGAAGAGTGCAGTGGGTGTTCTTGCTGACAAATGTCTTACACAGGCTTTTAATAAACCCAGTTTGTTCCTCTGGCTTGACAGCAATGCTTCTGCTGCTTCTTGGCCAGCGCAGGTGAGAGCACAGCAGTGTGCTGATGCCCAACCTCAGAGGTAGCAGGAAGGGAGCAACGCCTGACCTTTGGGTGAAGTTTTAAGAACTCATACTTTTAGAAGCAGTCCTTGAGGTTCATGAGCTTAGAAGAGAAATTCCTTTGTCCCCTTCTAGCAAGCAGTTGTTAAGTACAGCCCTGATGTGTTCAGGTGCTCTGCCTCACTTCACTGTAGAAGTGATGTGCACGCAGGTTGAAGTAGAACTGCTGTAGCTTGGTTTTGGAGTGCAGATCTCACGGGACTGCCACGCTGCCTGTAGCCACCTGCTGTGCTTGCAGCACAGAGCAGTGCCAGCTGTGAGGGCTGCTGTGTGGCCACGGCCTGCAGCTCATCAGGTGGCTGGGGTGGTTGTGGGGTGGGATGGGCTTTGTCAGTCTGCTCAATCTGAAGGATGTGGTGCTTCCCGTGGGACTACAAAATGTATTTGTTTTGGACTTCAAAAAATATATGGTCCTGACAAGTAATTGTTTGGCATGACTCCGTACAAAGACATCCTTGTGCATGGACTGGAGCTAGAGTTCCAGAACGTATGAACTGTTTTTCTCCTTGTGGTAATACCTGCAGTCTGTTTTCAGTGTTGTATGCTGGTGGTCAAGTTTCAGTTCAGTTGAGTTTTAAAATGCACAAGAGGCCTAGTTGTGTTGGTTCTTTTCTTAAGGAAGTCACTTAGTCACTTTTTTTCTCTCTTTTTCCATCTTTTCTAGGTTTTATTGCATCCGATATGACTTCCAGAAACTCTAGCACTCAGCTGTGGTTAATTACCCACTACCACGAGATGGGGTCCTTGTATGACTACCTGCAGCTCACCACCCTGGACACTGTCAGCTGCCTGCGGATAGTACTGTCCATAGCCAGTGGCCTTGCACATTTGCACATAGAGATATTTGGAACGCAGGGGAAGCCTGCCATTTCTCATCGGGACTTGAAGAGCAAAAATATCCTCGTTAAGAAAAATGGACAGTGCTGCATAGCAGACTTGGGTGAGTTCATTTCAGTGCTAATGCACTCTGTGTTCCTGCAGCAGCCAAATATATTGGATAACTCCTACCTCAAATAGCCTTGAAGGAAACTCAGTGTGAGAATTATTGATGTTGCCCTGAAGGTCTGGCAGCCGCTAGGTGGCACTTCTAACTTAGAGATGCTGCTGTGCAGCTGCATGGCTCCAAGGCCCAGGGCAGAGTTCACAAACAGATGGAACGTTTTGGATTTGTCTTGGTCTTCTGTTGCTGGATGCCACTCACAGATCTACGTGGGCAGCGGTTGCAATGGTTCACATCATTTCTGATCCTTCAAGTGCCCTTCTGTTTGTGTGCTCACTATTCCAAGCCTGTAGGTCTCCAAGATGCCTGTCCAGTTGTGCTTTTTGCCCAGGTAACTCAGTCGAGGACAGAGCCCTCCACAACAGCTGGCTTGAGGCGTCAGGCTGGTGGGATGGCTGCGGCAGTGCTCACACCAGCAGGGCTGTCTGCAAAATGCTTTTGTTTTTTTTATAAACAGAAGAGAGAAGCATTGGAGAGTCGTGGCCTATCAAAAATTGCAGAGGAATAGTTAGTAAAACATAGAGCTGTATGTTGAAAAACAGAGCTGCGGGGACTGGCTCTTGATTCATGTTCGTACCATGAGCCAGCACGTCCTGGCATTGATCAACACTACACTAACCAAGTGAAATCCACTGGGTGATCTACCAGGTCCCCCCAACCCAAGTCATACTATGGTTTACCTGGAAGCCTTAAAAATCAGAGGGATTCTCTGAGCAAGGACAGTCATAAACATTTCCTGAATAACTTTTGTGATGGTAAAATACCTACATTTTAAATGTTTAAAAGTGCAGGCATGAATTTGTCATGCTTTTTTTTTGTTTGTTTGTTTCTTATGTATAAGGAGGAGAGTTAGCAAGTATGTCCTAGCTATGCAAAAGCTCTCGTGAAGTTCAAGGACAGATGTCAGTGTTGCTTCAGTCTGTCAGTGCTGTTAGGCCTGAGAAAGCTCTGCCCTGTAATTGATCTATTCTACTTTATAAAGCAGTTCTCGTACATGGTCGTAGATCACGTATGCAACTTTATAAAACTGTGGTGTAAAGCTTATGCAAAAATTAAAATTAAGAAAAAGCTCAGCTCTCCTCTTACTGAACTCCTCCCTTCACACTGAGCAGTGAACCTCAGCTTGAGACAAGAACTTGTATTTGTAAGGAAGGTATGAAGAGTACTGACAGAACACATCTACTCAATTTCTGTTCCTGGAAATATCCCAGCATAGTAACAGTGATTCTTTTGGCGACCTGAATGTCAGTGTGTTCCATCATTTTTTCCATTTTTTCCCTGGCACTTTTTGTTTTTCAGAGGGTTGGTATCTTACAGTAAGAGCTCGCTTGGTTTAAACGTGCAGTGGGGTGTGCTGTGGTGAAGGGGAAGCGAAGCAGTGCGATGTCTGTCTTCTGAGCAGCACAGATGTCACTGTGATGAGGACTGATTACAACATGGCTGTCTCCTGACATGATTGCAACACGTTCTCAGTTTATGGTGTACTGGATGCTGACTCGCATCCCTCAGCCCCAAACTTTGACCCATCAATCTATTGAATCTGTTTTGCCCTATTTGGATGGAACATTATGAATTTTACCAGTGTCCTCCAGAGTCTTGACGTGTGTAGAGGTTGCCAGGAAATTTGTTTTCTAACCTCTGTTTCCAGTGTGTGAGATCTGAAGAGAAAAGAAAAAAACAACTAGGACAAAAATGATTTTTATCTGGAGGATAGGCTGTTCAGCTCCTTCTCTGAGTGGCAATGGGGCAGTCAGTAGACAGCATCTTTCTCAAGGTGCCAGGAGCGTTTTCTTAGCAGTCTGAAGTCGCTTGAATTGCAGGAGAGGATTTTCCAGATTTTTGTTCCTGTGAAGTACAGATTATTCTTTTGGTAAGGAAAAAAAGTAAAATGAATGGCAGGTGAGCTGATGTTTTTTGGGCCTGAAGTAAGGGCTTCTTAGTTCCATCTAAAACAGTCGTGTTAAATGGAAATAGTAAGGAGTTGCTGAGGAAAACCAGGAGTCCGTGCCTTTTCTATTGCTTAGTTATGTCATGCACCTGTAGCTGCTCAATTTGCAGTGCTGGCTGTTTACCATGGCAAAATGAGTACTTTGTGCGTTTCCGAATTTACAGTAAATTAGACCCTCACATAATGTTCTTTGCTTAAATGTTTGGTAATTAGTAGAAGCCTGGTAGAGTGGTTTTGGCTGACTCATTTTGGATCACTTGAGGATGTTTATTTTTCAAGATACTACAAATACGGTGGCTTTTATTTTCCAGCTTTATTTTTTAACTTGTGTATATCTGTCATGCAGTGTTTTTCTTCTCTTCTCCCACAGCTCAGATGCATCCACCTACCCAAAAGTTCTATAAATAAATTTGAATGCTGGGTAGAATTGTTTTCTTCTCAGTAACAGCTGCCCAGCCTTGTGTGTATACGTGCCTAGAGCGCCGGTGACATCCAGTGGCTGCAAAACATTTAGTTCTTATAATAACAGCATTTTAGAGCCGTGCAATAGCGTGTCTAATAGATCAGTACCTCCTGAGGGATTACTGAGACTGTGGACACGAGGCTGTTATTGAGGGCTGCTGTGGAACTGACCCAGTTGGTCTTCAGACAGCTGGACTCTGAGTTCCTTCTTTTTAATGAGCTGTCTGCTGGGTGTCGCTCCTGACGTGTAACTTTTAATGTCTGCTTCCGAAGGGGTTCAACAGTTCTTCTCTGTTGTCCAGGCCTCGCAGTCATGCACTCCCAAAGCACGAACCAGTTGGATGTGGGGAACAACCCCCGAGTGGGCACCAAACGCTACATGGCGCCGGAGGTGTTGGACGAAACCATCCAGGCTGACTGCTTCGACTCCTACAAGAGGGTCGACATCTGGGCCTTCGGGCTGGTCCTGTGGGAGGTGGCTCGGCGCATGGTTAGCAATGGTAGGTGTTTGGGACCCCTGTCGTGTTTGCAGTGTGTTAGGCAAATAACTGGCTGCGGAGAATCTGCCACTGAGATGCACGGGGGGTGCAGCAAAATACTGCACCTCCAAGCCTGCTTGTTCTTGGCACGTTGCTGCCTCCTTTGAAGCTGCCGGTAAGCTGGGCACCGGAACGTAATGTGGAGGGGGGAAAAAGGGGTCCCTTCTGAATCCTAAATAATGACGAGGAATATTTTGTCAGATAGTCAACTAAACTAAAATCTTAGGCCGTGGAATCTGTGACCTTTTGTATGTGCCATTAAATCACAGTGAACGCTTTTGGGTGTCTGTTTACACAACAAAACCTAAAGAACCTAAAGAGGAGGAAAATGTAGAAAGTTAAGAAGTGAAACAATTGGAATTCAAGGATGCTCTTGCTATACCAAGTGAACCACTCCCAGAGCTTTGGTCAGAGTACAGTTCTGTTTTGTAGCACACAGCATTACATTATTTCATTGGCAAGGGAGTCTGAATGTAAAGACCCTGAAGCTGGGTATCTGCTGATGTGATTCCTTGTCACTCAGAAGTCCTGTCTGGTTTTTGGACCTTGTTTTGTTCCCAAAGGACTTTGCCAAGAGCCAAAGGAGAGAGAATGAGTGATTTTATTGGAGAGAATGAGGTATGAATGAGCAGTGGGTGTTCAGAGGTGGGCTGCTGTGAGGTGTGATGGTGAAGACTGCTGGTAGCTCATCCAGTGTAACAAAGCCTGGCCCACGTGCCAGTGAAAGGCCAGGTATGTGCCTCGTGATGTTCCCCTGCATCATCTCCTCTCTGCCTTTCCTCTCTGGGATGCTGATAAGCTGCCTGAACAAAGCTGCCTTGCAGATACCGAAACTCAAAGGTAGGCTCAGGCATGGGCTTGTTTAAGCCTCCTTATGAGCCTAGATGCTACTTCTCCGCTTCTCAAGTGACCTAGAATGGAATCTCTCCTAGAGCATAAGATCAGGGTAATTGAGTGGCTTCAGAGGTCCTGCTCTTCTTTTTTTAATCAGTAACTATATTTTTAATATACTTTGTGTGTATTTGGTAGATAACACATACAGTCCTATGTTGATTACCTCTTAAAATGAAAGTTCTGTGTAATGGTACATATCTAAACGTTCCCGTGCTGAGATGTGTATTTATACATGCAGTTGCAGTAACAGCAGTTCACAGGAGACCTACCTGAGCTAATGTTGAACTAGCGGGTTTGGATTGTGCTGGCAGCTTAACTAAGATAGCAGAAAGCTCAGCACAGACTGCAAACCTACGAAGAAGATAAGGAAAGGCTTTGGGAATTTACTTCGGGCCGAGGTTGGTGCTGCCATGGGAGCTCTTGTAACAGTAATGTGGGTACCTCGTGGCATTAGTCTTGCCAGTGAGTCTGAAGTTGGAGGCAGCAGTGGTACGAACTCAGCTGTACTTACTTCCATTGTTCTGTATTCCGGGCTGTTGCTTGAAAGTGATTACATTTCCTTGCACTGGTTTGAGGTGAAGTAAACATTTTCTCTCAGAAATCCAAGTGATTGACTGGGTGGAATTCATCAGATAACCCTGTCTGGTCTGTAACAAGACTTTGGTACTTGAAGTGAGCTTGCAAAGATGGAGGCAGCAGGGTTCATGTGAACTGAGTAATAAGATGTGAGGTGAGCATGGGGCAGGTGTGCCTGGTGTATGTGATGATAGGGCTTTGCTCTTTGTCCTAGGAGGAAGGATGCTTGCCATCTATTGCTTGGTGTGAACTTGAAATCTGCTCCATTTCAGCCTAAGTATATTCATTCCTGGAGAACTCAAGGTTGTTGTGATTTGAACCATAAATCTGTTGCTTTTCTTTGGTCTACAAGGCAACATCATGATTCTCAATGCTTTTCTGCTGTGGTTTAGCAGGAGGAGGAGAACATTATGAAACTTCTCCACAACCAAGAGTGCTTGTGTGCTGTCCTTGTGCTGCAGCAGGAGCCCCTCAGCGATTCTCACTGTACATAAATGTGATTTGAGCCCCCCAGTGGTGTTTCACTCTATGTCAATAGAGCAGTGGTTACTCACAGCTGTGGAATGTGCTTCCTCTGCAGTGCAGTCTGTTCCTTAGGTCTTAGCTGTCATTTGCAATAATGTGGTCATGTTTGATGTGAGACACCAAGCTTGGAAGGGCTGCTGCTCAATGGCACGTGGTCAGCGCTGTGCCCGCGGGGCTGTACTTGCAGCCTGGGGGTTTGCAGAGGTCCTACACTGCTCCAGCAGTACGCTTCTGCACACAAGATAAGCCTTCATGTAAGTAAGAAAGGATAAAAGTGGAAAAAACTGCTGCTCTGTGTGAGTTGCACTGCATTTGGTTAGCAAAAACCAGCTCCTCCAGAGAGAAAAGCGTAGGGTATTGTCAGTGACAGAAGTCATTAAGGCTGTCCCGAAAATGGCAAGCTGTAGGTTGTGCTTAATGACTTCGGGGCCTCCTGTGGTCAGAGGTTCATTTCCTTTCCTCTGGAAGTGGAAAGGGAAGCGTGTCACAGTTCAGGATGGCCATCTTGCTGGGAGGAGGCGTGTGGGTGAGAGGTGGCACTCAGTGCCTGTGCCAGCCTGCTGCTGCTGCAGCCAGCAGCCGTCCCTGGGGGATCAGAGCGCTCCAGTGACTGTTGGAGTAAGGCAGGACTTCACTTTGTGTTCTAATACTGTGCCGTACCTCAGCCACCTGTGTGTTCTCTTGTTGGAATGCCTCCGTGAGTGTAGGAAGCTGAAATAGAGCTGGGCTTGTTCAGTGATGGTCTGTCGGTGTCGTAATGGCACTGGCTGCGCCTCCAGGACTGCGCCGTGTAGCTCTGAGGGTTTGCGTGTGAATGGTGTGAAACCACTGCTGTCTCTGTGCTTCCATTTCAAATGATACTGATGCAAAAGAGCTTATTTGTGTTCTTGAATTCTCACAGACTTCATTTTGTGTTCTGGGAGTATGCAGGAGGAGGATGTGACCAAGAGTTCAGCCCTCTAGGTGACGTTCAGTAGATGTAGTTAGAAGTTGCTTGGAAATGGAACGTGGCACACATGGCACGCATAGCTTGTTGTGAGTCCACGTGGCAAACCTGTGGCTGTCAGTGGCTCTGTTCTGGAGCATCCCTTGGGTAGCCAGGTCTTTGAGCTGTCTCCTGTGTGAGCTAGGATTTGCTGAAGTCCAGTCCCCACAGGCAGATTTACAGGCTTTTACAGAGTGTCTGTGTGAGTTCAGTCTTAGTCTCCAGTAGAACAAGAGCATTAAATCCCAAGCGCTGTAGCAAAGCTTCTGAGAACTGTTTTTCTACTCAGGTGTGTCTGAAGTAATAAAAAATGTCCTGAATTTCATGTGTATCTGATTATAGGCCAGCTGCCAGGCTGCTAAACAGCAGTTTTAGCTTCATTCTGTCCACACTTCCACTGTACACAGAGGACTTCATTTGCTCAGTATTTCTCCAAGCTGCTGGTCCAAGTGCCTGACTTGAAACACCAGTTTTTAAATTGATTTCCAAAGAAAGCTGAGCTCCCTAGATCATTGGTGAGCTTAATCCACAACAGCAGCAGTGCTGCACGCATGCCGTAGTGAGTAGGCAAAAGTCTTTTAGCCTGCTGCTCTTATGTAACCTGGGGGACGAAGCAGAGACACAACTTCTTGTTTGCTCACTTTTCAAGGCAGAAAATGCATTCAGATACCACAGCAAAGCCTATACCTGAGGATATGTGGCGCCACTTATCCTAAGCATTTTACTGTGTTGTAGAAGAAATGATTTTATGTGAAGCAGCAGCATGAGGGCCTGTAGATGCTGACATCCTTGCTGGACTCTTTCATGATGCGTGAAGCAATGCAAAGTGTGTCAAACCCATTGAAAACAACAGTGCAGATGTGGAAATTTGATGCTGTTCTAGTAGAAATCTCAGTTTTCTGGTATCCTGTAAACCTCCATGCCTTATGGAAGATGACTTTCCAGCAAGTGAATTTTACCTCTTACTTTGGCTCAGGCATCTCCAAAGTGGACATAGGTTTTAATTTGCAGAATGGTAGGAGAAACTCTTACTCAGTGACAGTAAGTGCTGTCCTATGTTTTTAATGACTGTTTAACATGGAGTCTTAAAACTATTTTTGTGCTTCTCAGGCAGTTAGTTTGTGTGTGCTGGCTTTGCAGAGGTGCTCTTTCACTGACAGCCGTTTAATGATGCCTCTCTTGTTTGTATCTCACCAGGTATTGTAGAAGACTATAAACCACCATTTTATGACCTGGTTCCAAATGATCCCAGTTTTGAAGACATGAGGAAAGTGGTCTGTGTAGATCAGCAAAGGCCAAACATTCCCAACAGGTGGTTCTCAGACCCTGTAAGTGGACGTTCCTGCGTATGGTTTGTAGAAGCCGACCCCGTTTCTGAACTGAAGCCGTGCAATCTGCTGCCATAGCCACCCGAAGCTGAGATGATCTCAGTGCTACTTGCCAGGAGAATTACCCATATAGGTTTCAGACACGTAGGTGTGGACCTTGATGTTGCAGAAGGAAGAAGAATTGAGCATTCTGTTAAATCTGAGCTATTCTCACACTGGCCCTCCAGTAATAAGAATTAATACTTGTTTTCACACGACTCCCCCTTTGTTATTACTCACTTTCCAAGGGTGTATACACGTAGGGGAAATGCAGCCTGTTAGGCCTTTCTGTGGCTCATAAGCATACAGACTTGGAACAAAGTTCTGATTTCTACACCGCACCACCCCCACCTACGTGATAAGGGACTGTTCTCTCTGAAAGGCTGCTGCTGAAGTTTTCCTTCATCCCAGTCAGACCAGACCCCTCAGACTGCTATTCTAAAATTACGGTGCTTTGACACTGCAGTCTGCCATTGTCTTGTCACTTCTTCTCTTTAATTATCAAACTCCTATTTTTCAACACTCAAAGCTCATGTATTTGAAATACTTAACGGGTGATGTGTAAGGTAGTAAAGCCACGCCGTGTTAGGGCCCAGCAGCCCAATCTGTTGCTGCTCTGGACTGTGATTTGCGTACTCACGTGTGTGTTTTGTTCTTATTCTTTTCCAGACGTTAACATCTCTTGCCAAGTTGATGAAAGAATGCTGGTATCAGAATCCATCAGCAAGACTAACAGCCCTGCGAATCAAAAAGACTTTGACCAAAATTGACAATTCCTTAGATAAACTGAAAGCTGACTGTTGACCTTCTTCTTGTGGTGCTTTCCTGACAGGAAGGCACCTGTCTGGCTCAGAGGCAGCCCGGCCAGGCAGCTCATGTCATCGGTCCCCACGTGGCTTCTTCCAGAGGCAGCAGCTCCTACCAAGCCGTCCGCCTGGGAGACACCGGCACCATACGGACTTTGCTCAGTGACTGCGATGGGCATTTCACAAACGGTCAAGCTATAAAGACTCATGCTGGATGTACTGTTGCAAAGGTAGTGGCCTGAAGGAAGACAGAGAAATCCTAAGACGAGATCAGGGCATTAAATAATGGCTTTGAACAGCTTCCCCCCCTCCCGTTTTTTTCCTTTTATTTTTAAATTCTCCTAATCACTCCCAGGGTGAACACGCGGAAGTGGTAATTTTAATCAGCAATATTGCCTGTGCTTCTCTTCTTTATTGCACTAGGAATTCTTTGCATTCCTTACTTGCACTGTCACTGTTAATTTTAATGACGTGACTTGCCAAAAACACAATTGGCTGTAAACTGCGTTGATCCATGCCTGAATAATAGGAAAAGAATTTGGACAAAGGAAAGAAAACGTAACCGTCAGATTTTAGCTGCATTTTACGTGTACTGATGTTTACAATAATGCTGAACATTAGGAATTTCTCGTTTATACAAAACTTGCAAATTATTTATTACAGTGCACTTGCCAGTTTTTAAACTGTACAGTGAGTGCATAAAGTTAAAGCTTATTTTTATGTGGCCTCTTTCATGATTTTACACAAACGTTTTTGTAACACGATATAACCTGAAGCATAAATTGTTTTCTGTATTATCTTATTACAACTCAATAGTCACATCTTAAGTGCTTCACATTTGTAGGTGTGTGGTCTGTAACATATTTTTCAGTTCAAATATGGAACATATATATAGCCATTACTCACAGGACAGCGTGTCCAGTATCTTACCGAGCTAGAGGAGGAAAGCAGCGGAGGAATTAACTAGAACTTTAGGTCATGAATGCTGTGGGGAGAATGCATTTTATTTCTTCTAAGCTATATAATATGCATTTAAACTCTGCCAGAAAAATAACTATTTTGTTTTAATCTACTTTTTCTATTTAGTAGTTATTTGTATAAATTAAATAGAATGTTTTCAAGTCAAGCGAAGGCGTTTCAGTTCTCTTCCTGCCTCTTAGCCACGCGTGCTGCTGCAGCAGGGCTGTGCTCACAGGTAGGTGCGCTGGGCCGGCGGTGCAGGGCTGAGCTCGGAGCAGCTGAGGCTCGGCAGTTGCTGTGTGCTGCTGCTGGGCAGGCTCACAGGCACGTCCTGCAGGAGCCGCCCCCAGGTCCCTGCAGCTGAGCGGGGGGAGCCCAGCTGTGCTCCTGCAGAGCCCTGCCCGGCTGCTTCCCCCATCTCGCTGCGTGCAGAGCGGCAGCCGGTCGGTGCGTGTGCTGTTGTCTGTTGGGAGCTCCCTCGTTCAGGGCCTTGAGATCCTGCAGACGATCCCAGGAGCTGAAAACACGTCCGTTATGCCGTGACACCTCTGGATTCGCAGTTGTCAGAGTTCCCTTCTTTGCTGTGTGCCCAGCAGATCCCACTCTCCTGTTTCTCTGCGATTCCTCCTCCTCGGCCCCATCTCCGCTGCCCTGCATGGTGTGGTGTGTCCTTGGTTCCTGCTGTTTGAACTTGGCACTGCCTCTCGTTGGGTGCTGTGCCCCGTTGGGCTGGGGGCTGGCCTGGTGTGACAGCCTGCAGTCACCAGTGGCCACCAGTCACTGGATCTGGTAATTATTCCTGGTGAGGATCTGAGCAGATCTAATGCTGCTGCTGCCAAAATGTGGGATCTGATTTTTCTTAATAGGAAGTCAAAGGCTCTGTTGGCTGAGTGTGCTCTGGTTTGCCTTGAATTGGTCTGGGTGTTCGATGTGTGCCAGGTGGGCTGTCAAACAACTGCAGCTGGGGAGGAAATCAGTCTGTTGGACTGGAGATGGGATGCGAATGGAGCAATAGGGTATGAATGGAGGTAACAGGGAGCATCTCAACCAAGATCAGCAGTGCTAGCGATGCTTTCTGGTACCAGCTGTTGCCCGAGGCTCCTTAGTTCTTGTTGCCTGGTGCACACGTGTTGCCACGTGCATCTGTGGCAGAGCTCTGCTGTCCTCTGAGTGTGGGTGGGCCGTCCTGGATGGGAGAGCTGCAGTGTGATAAGCCTGGAGCGTGGGCCTTCCCTGTCAGCAGAGCAGGGGTAACCTGCTATGGAAAAACAAGCCAGAAAAAGCTCAGTAACCACTCATTTATTCAGGCTTAGGTAGAGATTATCCAAGCAAGCTGCTGCCAGGGTTAAAATAAATTATTTTTTAATTAATTTTTAAAAATCTTGTTCAGTGCCAGGCACTGGCTGTGCCAGAGTGAGCCCCTGTGGTTGGAGCTGCTGCTGGAAGCTTCCTTCAGCCTGTGGAGCTGCCCAGGGCTGCTGCTGAGCAAACCCACCTGCATGCCCTGCAGATGAGGTGGTTTTGGTCTACGCTTTGTGAAATGTCAGCTATCATTTTCATTGGTGGACCTTCAGACTTGCATCAGGAGAAGCTCTCTGCGTGGGGATCAACGGTGAGAAGAGATGGGTCAGTGCTGTGTGTCCCCAACACCCAGCTGCAGGGGGGGCAGGGAGTACAGCCGTGCTTCCAAATGTGCAGAAGTGGGGGTTTGGAGCAGGATCCAAGGAGGAAGAGCTCAGTGCTGGGTGTGGGTCATTGCTGAGGGTCGGAGCAGAGGGGAGATGCTGCTGGTGCTGTTAAGACTGCGGGGGATGGGGGTGATACAGCTCGGAGCCTCCAGTGCAGCGTCTCAGGCCAGCACCTCCCCCAGCACACACTGTGCTTCTCCCGTGTGCTTGGTAATGGGTGTTCCTCTGTTCCTCCCGTAAAGGGATTTGGAGCGCTGATACGCACACAGCGCGTTGTGCCATTTATTACTATGGCGATGGCCCGGCCGCGGGCACGGGAAGGGCCGGTGTGTGAGAACGAGCAACGCGGGGCATCAACGCAAAGCTCCACGGCCTGACCTGTGCGGCGCAGCGGCGGCACGAAGAGGTGCTGCGCTTCGGCACGGGCTGCGCAAAGCGGAATCGCAGAGCCGTGAAGGTAGAAAAGAGCTTTGGGACCACCGCAGCAGCGCTGAGCTGTGACACAAGCTCCCAACCGGGAATAACGTGTGCGCTTTGTCCCCACTTGGAAGGAAAATCCCAAACCGTTTCGGAGGCGGTGCCTGCAGTGCCGGGCGCGGAGCTGCCGCCGGGGAGCTGATGCTGCTCCGCTCGTGGGACGCCGCTTTCCGCTGCGCGATTCCCTTCTCTCGTCGGTCCGCTCCGCCCCGCGCTGAGGGTGACGTCAGGCTGGGATTTGGGTCAGCGATCATCTCATTTGTGTGCTAAAAGCGTCCTGCAGCGCGGCTCTGGCGGTGCCCGGCGGAGCTCCGCGCTGCGACGGTGCCCGGAACGGCCGGGAATCCTCGGAGTCTTTTCCCCGTCGCTCTCAGAGCGGTGCCGTTCCGCGGACGTCGCTCTGACGGCAGCTGTGCGGATTCCTGGGAGCTCTGAGGGAGCGAAGCAGGACGGCGCAGAGCCGGCCGTGTGCGCGGCGCTGCCCGGCGCTGTCTGCGTGCTTTGCTTCGTTCTGCTCGCGCTGGAGTCCCATCGGTTTTGTCCTGGTGCGGAACAAAACAAACTACAGAACAGAATTCTTGTTTCCCCGCCAACCCCAGAAGTACTTCCAGTTGGTAAATGCTTTCACGGTGTTACCCCTTTCCAGAGGCCCTTACATCCCTCAGATACGCTGTTTCGGTCCCCTGTGAGCCATGCCGTGCAGACATCCCGCCTGGGAGCACGTCTGCACCACGGTGCCTCAGAGTAGGATCTTTGTTCTTTATTCTCATCCTCTGTTTGGTGGGCTCGTGTTCCCACTGGCGTTTGGTGTGTCAGAGGTCTGATGAGGACAGAGGGTGAGAGATCAGCGATAGCAGGTATCGTATCATAGAGCACTAGGATGGTCGGGTGGAGGGGACCTCAGAAATCATAGAACCGTGGGTAGTGGTGCCAGAAGGGACCTTGAAGATCATAGAACCGTGGAACGGTTGGGTTGGATGAGACTTTAAAAGTTCCTTCTGTGATTCTGGGCATCTCCCAGCCCCTACTGCCTCAGCACAGCAGGGGCTGCCGTGTCCCCGTCCCCAGACCCCGGCTGGCAGCAGGGTGGGCACCCAGCATCTCCACCTCTGTGCTGAGTGAGCCTCGCTTTTAAGTCCCAGCAGTGCAATTTAAATTCAGGCCGCAGCATTTCCCCCTTTTACTGCATCTCAAACAGCTTGCCACACTGATGCCTTCAGAGTAAAGCAACGCTGGTAATCTTCAGAAAACAAGAAAAGGCCAATGTTCAGAGCAGCAGTTTTGTCACGAGGCTGTTTGCTATTGCTCCAGCAGCGGGCTGCCTTTTGTAGGGTAGCAGCTCTGAGTGCCTCCTGAGCAGTGACTGGGTTAGAGTGGGAACAAACAAGAATGGGGAGCTGAGGGGAGAGAAGGGCTGAGAAAACAGCGGTGTTGGGTTGGCTGGTTCTTAGTTCTGTTTCAAAGCAGCTCTGCAATGGCACAGTTTGTAATTTTGTATCAATAATAATTACAACAATTCTGATATATTTATTTCCATGAAGCCTTCCAAAGTTTCAGACCCCAGGGGTGATTTGAAAGGCATTATTCCAAATCATGCAGGCATCTTAGACCACAAAATACAGTAACGTGTGGAATGTCCAGACGATTAATTTTTAGTAGCTGACATGGAAGCAAAAGGTCGTAAGTGTGTTTTGAAGACATGCAGCGTTAGGAGTATTACAGATCAGGGTTAAAATAGATAACAGCAGCAGCGTTGTCATTTGATGCATGAAAAAGCCAGACAGAGAGCTGTGCTAACACATACACCAGAGCCTTATTCCTGTTCTGATACAAAACCTCTATTTTATAAAACCTGGCCATTGATTAACAAACTGCCCGTAGTGACGTGGGTCAGCAGCCTCAGAACTTCTATTTTCCAACAGCTGTGCACCCCAGTCCCAAAGAAAAGCCTCCACTTCACACACAGCTATTGGTGGCACTGCTTAAAGAGGCAGGGCTGCACTTCTTTAGGGCGCTCAGTCTGTCAGCACTTTGCCCTGCTGGGGTTCTATAAAGCCTTTTTTACCGTAGAATCCTAGAATGGCCTGGGTTGCAAAGGCCCACAGTGCTCATCAGTTCCAACCCCCTGCTGTGTGCAGGTCACCAACCAGCAGCCCAGGCTGCCCAGAGCCACATCCAGCCTGGCCTTGAATGCCTGCAGGGATGGGGCATCCACAGCCTCCTTGGGCAGCCGGTTCCAGTGCTTCACCACCCTGTGTGTGAAAAACTTATATCTAAATATATATATATTATGTCTCCAAGCTGTTAATTAGTCTTAAACCATATTGTTTGTTCGAAAATAAACAACCCCAAAAAGCCAGCAATCCAAAGCCCAGCACAAAACCTCAGAGCTGTTTGATTTCTCCCCAGAACTCTCTCCCATATTTTTCTTTTCTGCGCGTTTTCTCTCAGCAGTGCATTAAAAATAACTTACCCCATCCTGTGTGGGGTTCTGTGCCATTGGTTTTGTAGATGTCATGTTGGAACAGAGCTCATTTTGTGGCAGAAGAGAAAACAATTTCAGTGGAATGGAAGTATTTTCTGTAGCACAGCATTGAGTGCTTTGCATCCTGGCTGCAGACAGCAGTGCCACCTGGCCAGGCAGCTCCACTGGGCTGCAGTGTCAGCCTCAGCGCTGGGGAAGGGGCAGCTCCTGCAGTGATCCCAGCAGCCCTGCAGGTATGAGCAGGGCAGCTCCGGGCTGCTTGTGCCTTTGCAGACAGACAGCCCCTAACTCTTGTCATGCCGTGGTGTTCTGCTGTTACCATGAAATGAGGATTTCTCATCTGAGTGCTTCCTGCTGGAAGTTGTTCTGCTTTCAGTCGGCTGCTCCTCTGCTGCTCCCGGTGCAAATCTGCCCTCATCACAACGTGGGGATAAAAGTGCTCTGAAATGGAGCACGTTCAGCTGTGAGCAGATTTGCAGTGAGCCTCTTGGCCTGGAACCAGTTTCAAACCTGGAACTATATTGAACCAATGTTAGGAGATGAGAGCTGCCCTGGAAATCAGGAGCCCGGAGGTGCTGGGATTTCAGGTCAGTTCCTTCAGTTCTGGGAAGCTGGTGCTGCTCAGGGCCGCTGCGCGGTGGGCCCTCCTCTATCAGCAATGGTGAACAGGGCTGTCCTGGGTGGCACTGCTGGAGGACCTCGTGCAGAGCCAATGAAGGGCAGCACCCACACCTGCCTGCTTTTAAGTTGTCCTCTTGGTTTTGCAGCTCAGCCTCGTGTGGTGCCGTCACAACGCGGCTCGCATCGCGCCGTGCTCTCACTGATGTCTGAGGGAAGGGACCTCAAATCCTTGTGCCCCATCTCAGTCTGATGGCTTTGGTTTGGTGCATCGCTGCCAGGCGCCACCACCAGAGTTATGTGGGAGATGTTGTATGGAACCTGGCAGTTACATAACAAACCCAAAGCGTGGTATTAAGTCACTTCTTACCCTTACCTCTGTGACAGTGCAGTTCTCAAGAATATCGACTGCTTGCATGTGCAGAGTAAATTTCTGTCTATAAACTGTGCTTGTAGGGTGGAACTGTAGGAGAGCAACTATTTTTGGTCTCAGCCACTGGCTATGCAATTCTGGACGTTTTGGATTTTGTCTTTTCTGTATCTTAAGTTTTGTTTTGTAGAGGTTAATTCATAGTCTTTCTAAAAGTATTCAGTCAAGCGACATTTCTTGTGACAGAGCGCTCTTGAAGAAGCACTGAAACCAAATAATGTTAATCTGAGCATTAATCCAGGTGAGTCCATGATGAAATTAAGGGAACAAACCTGCAGCACTGAATCCAACAAATACACTCTGTTTGCTCTACTGGCTCCCAAGCCGGCCTGCCCAACCCAATCCTTCAGGTCTGTGAAGGTGCCTTTGTGGGGAAGGAGAGGAGCCAGCATCCCTGCAGCCCGGGGGGCAGTGCGGTGTTCAGTGCCCTGCGAAGGGCCCTGGGGCTGTGCTGGAGCACGGAGGCAGCAGGTGAGGAAGGTGGTTGTGCTCCTTTCATTGCACGCTGTGTTGTTGTCTTCCTTGGCGCCCCTCCTCAAGGCCTCCTCCCCTGGATGCCCCTCTCATAAAGGGACACACAGAGCCCTGCGCTGAGCCGGGCTCCTCCTGGGGGCTGAGTGTTGCTTCCAGCTGCAGGGGGACTCATAGAATGGTTGGGTTGGGAAGGACTTGGGGATCACTGAGCTATAGAATGGTTGGGGTGAGAGGGTCCTGAACAAGTAATTGAGGAAAGTACATGATCAAGAGCAACAGATTTGTCTTTTAATTTATTTGTTTCTGTTTGTCTGTGTGTCTCATTATGGATCCTCTATGAGCTCATTGGGACAAGTCAGTTAGAACACTGTGGCTGCAATAGGCCAGAATGGAATTGCAGAACTGATTGATTCAGAGAGAACCAAGGCTGTGAAGGGAAGCAAACCAAGTGGCTTTGAGTGCTGTTTGGGTGAATGAGTTCATTTCAGTTTTATTTTGTTATTTTTTTGACACGAACCACAGGTGCTTTGGGTTTTGTGCTGGTGATATGGCACTGTAATTTTCTGTTATGTTCAAAAGACTCAATGGAGATATAGCAATAATAGTAAGAACTTCATAGAAAGTGCTACTTAATTGGCAGCAGTAGAAATTCATGTAACAGCCCGTGGGGAACCGGGCTCTTGGGAGTGGCTTGATCTTACAGCAAACAGACACACAGAGCATACAACACCTTAAGACTTAGGGTACAGCCTGTGCCTGTGGCTCTGTTAGAATTTCCTTGGCTACGTTTGCAGTGTGATTGACTTCTGATGGTACCCTTCGGTACTGACAAGGCATAGGGGGTAACAAAGCTCCCCGGCAGTTTGTGGCATACGGGACAGCTTGTGAGGCCGAAAGGAGAATTTTTCTGAGGCCCTCAGCACGGATTAGATAACGGGATGATGGAGAAGCGGTGCTTGGACTTCATGACCGTGGCGGTGTTTTCCAACCTGTACGATGCGGAGAGCGGTTCGGCCGCCGAGGCGCGCCGGCGTCCGCGGAGCGGTCTGACCGAGCGCCGACCGGAGAGATGCTGAAGCGCATCTCCGTGCAGAGCCGGGCATCTCCGTGCAGAGCCCCGCGGCGCTGCCCTCTGCGGTGCGGAGCGGTGCGGTGCGGGGCCGCCCCTCCCGGCACTGCCCGCCCCCAGCCCCGGCCCGGGCGGGGCCGCCGGCAGCACCTCCCGCGGGCGGGTTCTGCCCGGTGGCCGAGGGGAAGGTGGTGCCGGGCGGCCCCTCCCCGCCGCGTATAGCGCGGAGCGGCCGGCGGGACGCGGGGCTGCGGGCTGCGGCCCCGGCGTGGATGCGCGGCGATGCGGCGGGCACCGAACTCCGCGCTGCGGGCGGCGCTGCCGCTGCTGGGCGCCGCCGTGTGGCTGTGCGCAGGTAGGGGGCGGCGGGGGGCGGCGGGGGGCGGCGGGGGACGGGGGGCCGCTCGGGGTTGTTTGGTGCCCGCGACCCCCGGCCCGGCACTCCGAGAGCTGTGCCGCCGCCTGGCCGGGGTCAGCGTTGTTTCTCGGGAGGTTAAAGAGCTTAATGCATTTAATTATGATCAACGTATATCCGCCAGAAATAGGTCAGGTGGGATTTACGGGGAATTGCCGGTCCGGCTCTGGAGCCCATGCTCCCCGGCTCTGATGTCTCTGAAGTTCCTGACCGGGGGTTCTGACGGGCCGTACCCGCTGCACCTCGTCCTGTACTGCATTCACTCGGTGTTCCCTTGGGGTTCGGAGGTAGTGGCGTGCCCCATCCTGTGCCATCCCATCCCATCTCATCCTCACCTGTCCTGCTCTGCCCCCTCCCAAGCCAGCTGCTTCCCTCACAGCACTATGGGGTGTTCACTCTACTCATTCTTTCCTTTAAAGCTAACCCTGGGTGTCAGCTGCAGGCTCACAGAGCGACCTTTATCTTTAAGGAGCAGCAGCACAGCATGCAGTAGAACAGATCTGAGTTACTCTGATAGGCTCTCTGCAGTTTGCTTTTCTCTCAGTGTTTCCACTGTGGGAGTTTTGTGGTGTGATACTCAGATTGCTGCCACAGAGGTGGTGTGATCCTCACGGGAAAGAGGAGTTGGCTTTATCATTGTATTCAACCATCTTGCATGGCTTTTTCTCTTGGGTTGCTGTGGGTTTGTTCTCTGTTCTTCCCATCCTGTTGGTTGTCTGCCTCTCCAGCGAGGCTGAGCGCTGCACTGGGCACTGCAGGGTCCTGAGGAGCTATCAGTGTATCTCAGTGCTTGGGAACGTTTGCAGGGTTAAGAGGAGAAGGGTTTTGCTGCAGACACGGTGAGCTGTCCCACTGTTCTGTATGTTCTCATCCCTTGGGTGGACTCGCTTGAAATTGGAGCTTATTCTCAGGTCTGCATTGGTTTGGTGCTTGGGTTTATTGGCAGTTTAATCCTTTGCTCCACCACCTTTGCTATCCATCTCCTCTGCCTGCACTGTGCTCGGTGCCGGCGGTCCCTCCTGTGCTGCTCGGGGTGCCTGCGGGGCTGTGGAGTGAGGGGTGGGATCTGCACAGTGCTGCCTGGGGGCTCACCTGGCACCCAGTGTCAGCACTGTTCCCATTTCTTGAGAGACTCCTCGGACACGCTGTGCATTTGGGAGAGGTGGATCCCCGCTCAGAACAGGTTGCAGCTGAAAATTGCTAAGCAGGGATAAATGAATGAGAACAGCACAGAACTGGGCTCTTGCTATGCAGTAAGTGCAGTGTTAAAATCCAAACAACCAAACTTCAGCTCTTTGTCTTTCCCCTACTGCAAAACACATATCTGTTGATAAAAGCAGTTGTGGAGATGCCCTGTGGCAGGTTCTGTAGTGGAGTTTGTTGTGGAATGTGGAAACGCCTGTGGTGATGTACCAAAAGCAGAAAGTACCCCTATGTACCGTGGTGGCAAAGCAGTTGTACCCCTTTGCTGGAGGGTTTAATGTGCTGCTCTGTACCAAGGTATGGCTGTGAGAGCTGATGCTCTTTTCCATTGCTTTTACAAGAGGAAAGCTTTAACAATAGTAATATTAATAAAAGGTTTAATAACAAAGCAGTGAGAATTGCCAAGTGCTTAACGGTCAATGAGTTGGGTTGTGTTGAGAGCCAGTCCTGGTGACGCGAACCCTGGGCGGTCTGTGGGGAGCAGTCAGATGAGCAGCTGTAGGTGGGATGTGGTGGGGCACAGTGTGGGGCCGGTTCAGGGCCTCAGCAGCCACTGTGGATGGCTGTTTGGGGCTCAGTCTGAACTGGTGTGGATGGCTGTCCGGGGCTCAGTCCAGCCCCGTGCTCTGCCTGAGGAGCACTCGGTACCATTGGGGGTTACAGAGCAGCGACGTGGAAGTGAGCAGGGGGCAGATAACAGGGCGAGCTGCTTGGGTAATAACTCCAACCCAGGTCAGAAATGCTTCCTCCCTTGCAGCTCTCTGCTGTCAGGCTCTGAGCTGCCCTTTGCTGTTCTGCCCTGCAGAGAGCAAAGTCCGAGCTGGAGCCCAAAAAGGCAGCACCTCTGTGCTGGATGTGGCTCCTGAAGTGATCTTCTTCAGCACAAGTGATCTTTGCACATTCTGTTTTTCATGCAAGTGGCATTTTACCTCTCTGTTGTTGGCTCATCTTCAGCTCGGCAGCAGCAAGATAAGTAACACATATTGAAGAGTTGGATTGCAGACGACCTGAGCTGGATGCAGAACCTCAGTGCCTCCTCCATCAGCACGTATGTGGGCACTGTGGAATGGGGCGAAACAGAGATACTTCAGGTTTCCCAGTGCTGATCTGAAATACTTTGCTCTTCTTATTGCAGTAGTTTCAAAACATCCATATCTTCGTCTTCAAAGCCAGGTTTCCAAGGGCACCCGTTCTCCAGGGGCTGGGCTGGGGAGGGGTGCGGGGATCTGAGAGGGCTTTTCCAGCCTTTATAACTCTGTGATTCTATGATGATTTATCCTAAGTGGTGGAGGTAAGACCTACACCTTATGCTGTTGGGAAAAGGGACAGATCCCATTCATCTTCTCAATATGAGCCACAATTTCTTTATAAGACTCTGCAAGAGCCCAATTCTGAGCTGGTCTCACCCCCCCACCTGCTCCGTGCCTTTCAGGCTCTGTGCCCATTGCAACCCGCCACTGAGGCCAGGCCCAGGGCCGGCAGTGTTTCCCTGCTCCTCCCAATGGGGTTGGGGCCATCGGGCAGCACGGCTGCCTCTGGGCCACCCCTGCCATGGCAGTAGCAGATGTGGGGCCATTGCCACATACAGCTGCATGTGGCTGAAAGATGCTCTGCGCGGCTGCTTGGAGAGGAATGGGACGGCCTCGTGGTAAGGGGGAGAGCAGCTCTGCCTTGTGGCAGCACATTTCTTTGCATGTGATCAGTGTCTGCACTCAGATTTCATTCTGAGGCACTCTGCTGCCTGGTAAGCACAGTCAGGATCTGCTCACCGTTGTGGATACTGCCAGATTATGACTTAATGGAGGATTACCGCTGTGCTGATCTGCATAGTGAGGAATCTGTGCTAAATGCAGAGCTCACAGGAGGCAGCAAGTCCCCTCCTCCTGCAGCCTCAGCCCATACTTTGTGCCACACTGCTGGTCAGTCTATGCCACACGTGTGCTCTATTCTTTCCATTTAACTTCCAAACGTGTACTGCGTAACTCTGCTTGCTTTAACTGTTTGCTGCTGTCCTTAAGCCGGTGTCTGAACTCGTGTTCTTCCATCTGTTGCAATTTCTGTAGCAAGAACAGAAGAAAAAACACCCTTAATGATGCCGAAGCAGGGAGCACACATTCTGCCCGGTCTCTCTAGCTAGAAGTTGCTTTCCTTGTGAGTTTTGGCACTGTGAACCCACCCGCTGCCCCCCCTGGCACTGCAGCCCCTCTGGGTAAGGTCGGCCCCAACTGCTCTGCAGGGCAGAGGCCGTGCAGCCCCGGGGCTCAGCCCATCTCTGTGAGGGGACGTGGGGCTGTGGGAGGGCTGCGTGTGGGGCCAGAGGCTGCTGGATGCCTGGCATAGCTCTGCGAGGCCGCAGGATTTCGCTTGTCCTCTTTCTCCTAATTTCTCAACAAGAGAATGCAATGTGTTAAGGGAAATGTTGCCATGCTTGAGTAAGTAACAGAGTTGTTCTTGTTACTGCATTAAGACTGCCTCGTTTTGAAATCTGGGAGCATGTTTTCTTCCTGCCCCTTTGATCCTTTCCTTTTAAGCCCTTCTTGTCCCTCATCCCTCCTCTTCTGCACACTGTGCAGTACTGCAGGCTGGCTGCAGGAGCGCCGTGCAGCTGAGGGGCTGCTCAGTGGGAGAAATGGGACAGGGTGATGGCAGTGGGGACTCAGGGCCAGAGCAGAGCTGGAAGGAGCTGGTGGATGGGCTCTGAAGTGTTCTGCTGGGGCGGGGGTTCATCTGGGGGCTGAACACCTCCACTTTCAGAAGCAGTGGTAATGTGATGGGGCTGTACTGGCAGTCTGTACCCATAAACTTTTTGTTCTGCGTGGTGTAATGGTGTCTTGCAGAAAGAACTCTGTGGGGAAGAGCCCTGGTTTTAGCTGTGGGCAGCGAATTGGATGGGTCAGTTTCAAGCAGAATGTCCAGAACTAATAGGAAAAATGGACCTGGGCACTCCAACAGAGCGCTCTGAGCACAGCAGCAGGAAATGCCAACCTTCATGCAGCGGTGCTTTGCTCTGCCTGCAGTGAGCTGGCTGTTGGACATTGTGTGTGTGAGCTCCAGCCCCCGGCCATGAACAGGCTCCAGGTGGAAGGGTGAAGCCCTTCATTTGGGCAATAATTGATGGCCCCAGCTCGGTCAGAGCGGGCACACAGGGCTCCGGGGCGCCCTTCTCTCTCCCTGTGCTCATCTGAAGCCACCCACAGAGTTTCAGGGTATAGATCAAACAGTTATCTACCGTGAATGGCATTGAAAAGACCATTTCCTATTTTATTTTTAGCCTTGAGAAGATGAGAGAAAGCAGCATAATGGCACATCTGAATCACTGAAGACCCTGCAGCAGCAGTTTGTTTTCATTTCCTCAAGTAATGCTTTTGTTTTGCAGCATCAGTGACGAAGTGTTTTCCCTCCCGATGTCTCATTTCCCTGGATGTGCTGAGTCTCACCCTGCCCACCCCAGGACCATGATGATGTATCTCACAGCAGCTCACCGGGTGGCTGTGCTCTCCCTGCACAGAGCTGCAGCCGGCGATGCGCCCTGCCTGCCTGCGGGTGGGATAAACACGGGCATATGGTGCCAGGGAATTTTGTGGGGCCCGAGCTGAGGATAAACACCACAAGCTGTTCCTTGTAGTACGGGATGGAGGTTGCTGTAAAGACAACAAATTGTGTGGCAGAAACAGAAATTGGATTCGTGGTGATGTCTGTCAGAGCTCGCTCTGCCTCGGCTGCGTCCCTCCTGAGATGTGAGCTCAGATGCAGTTACACGGAGGGGTGGGCACTCTGTGCTTTCATCTTCCGCAGGCTGGGTGTGATGTGTGATGTGTGTGATGAGGTGTGATGGCACAGCCTGGTGGAGCTCCTGGCTAGGGCAGGTGGTGCCCCGCAGAGAGGACTGCAGTGCGTGCGGGGCTGTGCTGCCTTCCTGAGCTTGGCTTAGAGATGGAATGATGCTCTTCTGGCCCTGGTGGCCATTGGCCATCTGAGATTTGAGTCACCTCGTGCTTTTGCTTTTTAGACGTCATCTTTAAGTAAAATAAATAGTGCTCCTGGTTCCCAAAGTAACAGGATGGTGCAAGGATAATGCTTTTTTATTCTGTGCAGACCCCAGGTTGTGTCACAGAGCAGAGTTCCACCTTGCAGGTGCCGCTGACCCAGTGAGGGTGTGCAGAACGCATCCCACGAGTCCATGGTGGGGCAGGGCAGGCGGGCAGGATGCTGCTGGCCCTGCCCTCACAGAACCGTGTGTTGCAGGGCTCCAGTGCGTGTGCCAGCTGTGCGAGCACACCAACTTCACCTGCCAGACGGAGGGAGCGTGCTGGGCCTCGGTCATGCTGACCAACGGCAAGGAGGAGGTGATCAAATCCTGCGTGTCCCTGCCGGAGCTCAACGCTCAGGTCTTCTGCCACAGCTCCAAGAACATCACCAAGACCGAGTGCTGCTACACCGACTTCTGCAACAACATCACCCTCCGCCTGCCCGTAGGTGCGTGCTGCGGCGCTGCGGCGCCTGTGCTGGCGTGGGCAGAGCGTGGCTGGGCGCTGCTCTGGGGGCTGGCAGCAGAACTGAAGCTGAGGGGGGTGGTGCGTATGGTTGTCACTGCTGGGGGGAGTCCTTGTGTCTCTGCGAGCAGGCAGGTTTGCCTTCAGCTTTTGGCCGTGCGGCGCAGGGGAGCAGCCTGTGGGACAGCCTTGCTCAGAGCTCAGTTGTGTCAGCAGTCCCTGCCCAGCAGACACAAGGTGTGAATGAAATTTCTGCCTTCAGGGGATGGAGGAGCTGAGTGCACCGCACAGTGCTGGACCAATTCCTGTGCAATGGAGTTGGTTTGGTTCTTTAAAAAATGTATGTTTGCACTGGTTTTAGATTTAATTGTTGGTAAAATACCTCACCCTTCTGTCCAGGGTTTGTGTGTCTAATCCAAGCTTTACAGTAAGCTGTCAAATACTCAGCTTTATCAGATGACACCTTTTGATGTACTTAGAGCAGTGAGAGATCTTACAGGTAAGAAAGATGTGGATTAATGCGTAATTTATAGTTACAACTTCCACTCAAGCTGCTATCATTAGCAGCATAGTGAAAGCACTCTGTTAATACTTGGCAGGATGAAATGCTCCTATAACACCATTCAGTATGTGAGCAATAGGCAGGTGACCACAGGGAAAGGGTGGAAGGAGGGCTGTGAATCTCATCCATGGGAATGAGCCGTGCCTGCTGCTGGTGGCTAAGGGTTGTTCAGGTGCATATCTTCCAGCTGACGGCAGAAGGGAGATGCCAGTGGTAGCTGAGCTCCAGAAATGCAGAAACAAACCGCCACGCTTGTGTAGGCAGAGATGCTGGGGCCTGGGAGAAGCTGCTGCCTACAGTTGAGAATGGAGACATGTCTGTTCCCAATGTTTGGGCTGGGTTGTGAAACCTCTGGTTTTCTATTTCAGTACCAGAGAAAATTAATTAATTTTTAGCCTGAACCCTTTCCTCTGAACATTTGGGGGAGCTCACGGTAGTCAGAAAGTGACAGTGCCAAGGCCCTTTGTTTGTCTCCTGGTCTCCCCTGACAGCCCCTTTCACACAGCCCTCGCTGTATCACAGCACTGCAGGGCTGGAAGGGTTCTCTGCACTCTCTGGTCAACCTGTGTGAAGCAGTTCCCTACAGCAGCTGCACAGGAGTGCACCCCGGTGGGTTTGGGTATCTGCAGAGGAGGAGCTGTGTGCCAGCTGTGTTCAGGCTCCAGCAGAGCAAAGCATTCCTCAGGCCACACCTGTGTGCTGTGCTCAGCTGCACAGTTCCCATTGCTGCTTTGCACAAGAGGAGGCTGCTCCTGTTCTGAGCTGAGCTTTTCACAGTGTGTGAAGGCAAACCTTTCTGGGGGCAGATGCAGGCTTCCCATCTGTTTTTTTATGCACTTGCTGCCATGGATTTCGTTACCATACTTTTGCATTAGGGGACGAAATGTTCCAAAGCGCAGAAGTAGTTTGCAGTGATGGGGGTTTTGTTGTGTTGCCCTGAATGTACCCCAGGTTTCTGCTATTTGAACCACAATACTGAGCAGCCCTTCCTCACAAAGTGGCAGAGCTTTGTGGAGCAGAATGAGTGGCGTGGGGTTAACAAGTGCTATGAGTTGTGACTGATGGCTCTTCCCTGCTGCTGCCCAGCCAGCATGGAGGCACTGGCAGCACCCATTGCTGCTCACACCTGCAGCGTGGGAATGTGCAGCAGGGAGAGAAAAAGTGGGATAGAGCTGGATTTAGAAATACACGTCCCTTGTGTTTGTCCATGTTGATGGAAAAGGTGGTTTGTACTGGAGGACTAATTGCCAGGCAACGTTCTCTGTCTCTCTCCCTCTCTCTCACTCTTTTCAATATTGTCTGTAGGTTTTGTATGAACAAACACAGAGTCATAGAATCCTTAGAGCTGGAAGAGACCTCTGAGGTCCATCCAGTCCAACTCCCCTGCAATGCAGAGGGACACCAAGCTCCATCAGGTTGCCCAGGGCCTGATCCAGCCGTGCCTTGAATGTCTCCAGGGCTGGGGGCATTAACCACATCACTGGGCAACCTGTTCAGTGCTTTACCACCCTTACTGTGAAAGACCTTTTCCTTATGTCTAACCTAAATCTCCCTTCCCTGAGTTTCAAGCCATTTCCCCTTGTTCTATCACCGCAGACCCTGCTATAGAATCTGTCCCTTCTTTCCTGTCTCTCTCCTTTAGATACTGCCAAGCTGCTCCCAGGTCAGCAGCCTTCTCCATCTGCTCAGCCCCAGCTCTCAGCCCATCCTCATAGGAGAAATGTTCCATTCTGTGCATAACTCCGTTACATTTACCTGCTTGGAAGTGTCCTCAAGACACCAAAGCCTTTATCTGTGCATTCCATTCATCTAAGTATTCAAGAAGTGGACACTGCTGTATGAGAGCTTTTACAGATTTCACATTACAAAATGTGAACCTTACAAAACTGGCATTAATTGTCTGTTACTGAGCAGGATGACAATGCTTCACTTTGCTTTCCCAGCACTCACTTGGTCAAGCACAGAGTTAGGTGGAAGCTGCAGAGCAGATAGTGAGTGAAGAGGCTTTCCAGTATCTTCCCAGAACGTGCTGATGAATAAGAGCAGGGAGGATGGAGAATGGAGCACAGAGAGGAGAGGCGGGGAGATATTTTGATATATTTTTCTCCCTTCTGCATGGCCGCTTCGGTTCCTCTGAGTGGATGAGCTCGGGAGCCGATGCCGGAGTGCAGTGATGACAGCGTGTGTTACTGCAGGCTGTGTTGTGTTGCTGCAAGTTCATCCAGTTGGCCGCTTTCTGCTTTGTTTTCTGTCGGAGGCATTTCGGTCTGCGGCAGCCTGGCCATCAGGACGGGGTCAGGACTGGGAAAAGCGGGGGGCAGGAGGAGCTGCTGCGCCCAGCTCTCAGCGCCCTCAACCCGAGCTCGTTTGCTCCTCAAGTCCATGCGGCTCGGTGCTGTGCCGCAGCCCTCGGGATGCTCGCCCTGAGAAGCCCTGCAGGCGGTGCTGCAGCCTTCGTGGCCGCTCCGTGTGCCGTGCGCGCTGCTGGCTGCCCGCACCTCGCCTGGCCCGGATCCGTGTCCTCTGCGGGGATTTGTAAGAGCACAGCCAGTGGAAGGGAGGTGGGGGCAGGGGCAGGGAAACAGCAATTTAGATAATGCTCTGTTTATCTCACAGCTGTATCCCCGAAGGCTTTCCTTGAACCTCGGCACCCTTTGGCAGCCCTTTCCCAGCTGTTTTCTGGTTGTCCTGAAAGCCTGCAGTCATGGAACTCTGCATTAAATGCAGTGTATTTCCTTACAGCAATGGAAAGAATGGTTTTGGTTTTCTTTTTCCATCTCTGAAAAGTTTGGTAACTTAAATATGAATAGTTTTGTGCTTTCGGGAGTCTTAAGGTGGCATGTCAAAATCCAGGCAGGTGCTGTGTGAGAGAATGTCTTTTCCATGGGAGCAAAGAGAACTATCCTTCTTTTTCTCCTGCCTGAAAGCACTCCTGTTTACACCACTTGGAAGAGAGCTGCACCACATTGTGAAATTGCTGGAAGTTGCCAGATGTTCTATTTTTGTTTCATACATGACAACAAATCTGCAGGGCCTATTCCTGATCAGTAAGTCAATAATAGATTAGAAATAAGATTGCAACATGTTTTGATTAATGGTGTTGATTTTAGTGCTTTAGGTATCCATGAGAGATGTTCTTATTTCTCAAAGAGTTGAGTGCTGCATAATTGTGTAAACATTACCACACTTATTTGGTGATTTGGTCCTAAATTGCTGTTTGTACGGCGAGCGCTGTGTGTTTTGCACTGGCACTGTTTGTCCCTCCCCGAGATGTGCTTTTGGAGCAGCCCCACGGGCGCCAGCTCTGAGCCCTGAGGTGGGGCTGTGGCTGCAGGAGCTGTGCTGTGGGGTCAGTGCTGGGAAGTGCAGCAGAAACCACAGTGCTGGTAATTCCTGAGACTCTTATGTGTGCTCTGTTTAGGCCTGGCCAGGACTGGAGTGGCTGCCACCAGTGCTTTGTCTTCCCTACCAGTGAGTGCTAGGAGATGGCTGCTGCGGGCTCCAGCTGCTCCTCCCAGCAGGCTTCCCTGGGCAGGGGGCCTCTGTGTCCCCCAGGAGCTCAGTGCAGACCCCAAGCTGTTCCGGGAACCCCATCCTCCAACCTCTCCCCTTCTGTGCCCGAGCTCCCAACCTGCAGCAGCAATCTCAGAGCAGACCTGTAAGTGTTGCTGAAGTCCATTTCATTCCAAAAATGCTGCTTAGGTTGTGGAGTTGGTGTCTGTTTGCATCCCTGGTGCTGGATGTCAGCCTCATGAGTGGATCTGTCTGAATCTTGTTTCTGCCTTGCGGGCATCTCACTGAGCCCCCATAATGGCCATGAGTGTGCTTGAGTCCTCCTATGTCCCTGAGAGAGAAGTGCCAGGAAGGGGATGTGTGGCAGCAGTGGATGTATGCGGCGGTGCAAAGCAACAGAGATGAGAGGATAGAGGACCTCAGCTGGTGAAGTAAAGCCTTGTCTGACAGCAGCAACTGTGTGCATGTGGTGGGGATGGAGCAGCGGGCATCGAGCATCCCACCAGCAGTGCTGCTCGGCCCATGCAGCCTGCCTGTGCATCCCATCAGCACGGCTGTGCAGCCTGCCATGTGCGTGGCACCCACATGTGGTGGTGCTCAGGGAGCGGAGCAGCTGGGGCCGATGCTTTGCAGTAGCACTGCCTGCACGGCTTCCAGCAGGTAAGTGGCATTGCCCCCTGGGGGCTGTGGGAGCTGGGAGCTGTGGGAGATGGAAGGTCCCCTGCTGCACGTTGCTGTCTGCTCGGTGCACTTCACACCTCCCTGAGCATTTCCCTTTGGATGCTGTTCGTACCGTCCTTAGGATGAGCAAGCTTTTAGAGCATTTTCCACTGTGCTGTTTTTCAGCAGTTGGTGGCAGGAACTGATGCTTTAAAAGGTCTTTCCTGTATGCATTTCTTTACCAGCCCCCGGCACTAGGAAGCGCCCGTGTCTGCACAGCCTCCTGAGCAGTACTGAAGGAAAACTCCTGGGCAAGATGGGGTGAATTTTGTTTGCAGAGCAGTTTGAGCTGCACACTGCAAACAGATGCAGACCTCTGTTGTTAACACTCTGTTTCCTTTTTCCCTTGGTCAAAGCTGGGCAGAAGAAAGAAGGCAGCTCTGCAAAGCTGATCACAGCCCTGGCACCTCTGCATTGCCGAGGGCACATCTTGCCACTGTGGAGAAACTGCTGCTGGTGTCACTGCACCTGGAGGAGTGTAGCCTTCGGTGCTGGGCTGGGGAGATCCACATCCTTCCTCCTCCTCCTCCTCCTCCACAACACAGAGCAATGCTGGGGCTGTGCAGCACCCAGAGAGCCCCGCTGCCCCCAGAAGGGCTGTTGCACACTGCTGAGTGCCCTCCGGAGGGAGAGAGGCTCTTGGTGTTCTATAGCTGCCAACTTTGTGGGGTGTGCATGGCTTCCCAGGCTTTGATAGCTTGTGGATCTGCCGTGGGGTACTTGTGCTTCAGTGTGTTTTGATTCTGAGTGGCTGTTTATTTATTTGTTTGTTTGTTTATTTAGATTATTCACAACTCCTTAGGCCTTAGGAGTCTGTGTATGGATGTGCAATCCCTTAGTAATGTGCCCCTGCAGCCTCTTGCTGTGTGCTTTTCCCATATCATTTTAAAGCAGAACGTGGTGTGGGACAGTCCCATCTCCTGACCTTTGTAAAATACAGCTTGTGAGCACATGTTTTCCAAGTGTTCTGCCTTAGGAATCCTGTTACTGTCTCATTAGATCTTTGCGTGTCCCACATCCATTGGGTGTTAGGGAGGCAGCTTCTCCAGGGCTCTGCATTTGGCTGGGCTGGCGCTGAGAATTCCAAGCACAAACCCGAAGGAGCAGGCAGGGCTCTGTTCCCCGTGGGCTGTGAGCCATTGGGTCACAGCACTGCTCAGCCCCCAGCGGTTCCTCACTGACCGTCTGTTTCTCCCCCCTCTTCCCTCGTCTCTCCCTGAAGCCTCCGAGTCCCCCGGTCGTGCTGCCGTGGGTCCCGTGGTGCTGGCGGCGACGGTGGCCGTGCCCATCTGCGTCCTGTCCCTCGTGGCAGTGCTGGCTGCCTGCAGCTGCCAGGGCCGGCGCTGCGCCCGCGGCAGGACGAAGCCGCCCAACGTGGAGGAGCCGCTCTCCGAATGCAACCTGGTCAGCGCGGGCAAGACGCTCAAGGACCTCATTTATGACATGACGACGTCTGGCTCCGGCTCTGGTATGTGGGCGTCCGTGTGAGCTGCGCCTCCAACCGGCCGGCATCTGTCCTGCTTCTGGACCATAGAATCACAGAATCATTGCAGGCTGCTCAGGGCAATGCGGGCGCCCCATCCCTGCAGGTGCCCGAGGCCATAGATGGGGCCCTGGGCAGCCTGAGCTGCTGGGGGTTGGAACTAGATGATCTTTAAGGTCCCATCCAACCTAACCTCCCTCCAGTACTTGAAGGGAGCGTATAAACGGTAGGGGGAATGGCTGTCTATGGGGGTGGATAGTGATGGGACAAGGGGGAATGGTTTTAAACTGAGACAGGGGAGGTTTTAGATTGGATGTTAGGAGGAAGTTTTTCACACACAGGGTGGTGAGGCACTGGCACAGGTTGCCCAAGGAGGCTGTGGATGCCCCATCCCTGCAGGCATTCAAGGCCAGGCTGGATGTGGCTCTGGGCAGCCTGGGCTGCTGGTTGGCGACCTGCACACAGCAGGGGGTTGGAACTGGGTGAGCACTGTGGTCTTTTGCAACTCAGGCCATCCTGTGATTCTGTGATTCTATGATTCTGAGCCATTCTATGGTTTTGTGATTAAAGTTGGAAAAGATCACTAACATCATCTGGTTCCACTGCAAAACCACCCCTGCAGGTCGTTGGGGACATCAGAATCCCTGAACCATCTGGTTTGGAAGGGAGCTCTGGAGTTCCCCAGTGCAGGTTCCTGAAGCAGGTTCCAGGTGCTGGCAGTGCTTGTGCCGAGTACCCTGAGTGTGGGCACTGTGAGTCCCACGCTGAGCAAGGGCTGCGTGTGAATGGAGGGCAGCAGGGCCTTGGTGGGTGGTCTTGTCAGGTAGCCAAGCTCAATCCCCTGTTCTGGTACAGAAGTTAATGCAGTGTGATTCAGATATTTGCTGCCAGTGCTAAAGGAGGCATTACTGCTGATGTGCTGTGGCTGGCCGCAGAGCTGGGTGAGTCGGAGAGGTGCTCCAGGATCTTCCTGAGGGCTCCAGGATACCAGTACTGCACACACTTCTTTGGAGCAGAATCCCAACCTTTGTAATATTTTATCCTTCTTATATCCTACCTACTCTGCTGTTATTGAGAACGTGCTAAATCAGCGAATCGCAAATCTCCAAGTTCCAGATCATCACTCCATGGCACATCTAGTCTGTGTGGCCCAATTTGCTGTAACTAGGATTTTTATTTATCTGAAAAAAAACACACATATTGTGCTTCATCTTATTAATAGGTGAAAAATATGTGAAGGGTGCTGAGTTTAGTTAACCATATTTTCTATGCCCACCTGAGGCACGGCCCAATGGGAAACCAGGAGCACACGCAGAGCTCCATGTGCATGAAAATGACTCCCTGTTCAGAGGAGTACACAGCAGAGACAAGTGCAGGTCAGATGTTATTAATTCTGATGGCTTTTGCATTCTCAGCAGACACAGGCATAGGGGCAGAGCGTGGGTATGCGTGCTCCAAGCGAGGAAAATGTTATTGCTGCTGGTATTTCATAGCCCTGGGGTATGGCCCATCTCTGAGAGGTGAATATGACACAGGGCAGCCTGGGCTGAGCCCGCTGTGTGTGCTCAGTGCAGGGCAGGGCGGCGTGGGCTGCACTGGGTGCAGCGTGGCCTCAGCTGTCTGACGTCCAGCAGTGGGCGACGTGCTTCAGATGGAAAGTAAAACTGAGAACTTGATCTGGGGAAGGGTCGTTGTCTGCCAGCTCACTGGATGACCTCTGACTTCGGCCTTGGAAAACTGCTGGTGAAGTGTTTCACCGATGCTGTGCTTTCTTTTTGAACCAGGCTTACCTCTGCTCGTACAGAGAACCATTGCGAGGACCATCGTTCTGCAGGAGATCGTAGGGAAGGGGCGCTTCGGAGAAGTGTGGCGTGGGAAGTGGTGCGGGGAGGACGTGGCTGTGAAAATCTTCTCCTCGAGAGACGAGCGGTCCTGGTTCCGGGAGGCAGAGATTTATCAGACAGTTATGCTGAGACATGAGAACATCCTGGGCTTTATTGCTGCTGATAACAAGGGTACGGTGGCGTTTCTTCATTCCGTTTCACAACTGAGGGCTGGCTGGGAAGCAGACCATCACTGCACATTGCCTGGGGTGGGCTCTGACTGCTCTGTGTGCTGGGGTGGGCGCTGGCCAAAGGGCAGGGAGTGCTCCTCCACATGCCTTCTCCTAGGCAGCCGCATCTCCTTGCTTCTTCTCAACAGACAACGGGACCTGGACCCAGCTGTGGCTCGTCTCCGAGTACCACGAGCAGGGCTCCCTGTTTGACTACCTGAACAGGGGCACGGTGACGGCAGAGGGCATAGTGAGGCTGGCACTGTCCATCGCCAGCGGCCTGGCACACCTGCACATGGAGATCGTGGGCACGCAGGGTGAGCGCTCCTCCTCCCGATCCTCCGCCTTCACCTGCATTAGGGGACTGCACTGCTGCTGGCAGAAATGCTTAGCTGTCAGCAGAGCATTCTACATGCTGTTGCAGTGCAAGAAATGCTCTTAGCATAAGTGTACGTGATACAGTGCAAACAGAAGATAGGAAGCAGTCAGCCCGACTGAGCTTGCAGTCCTCTCAGCTTTTAAAATGCAATTTTTCTGAGCTTCAGCACTGTTTTTTTTTGGGAGACAGCCCAAACAGACCCTTCCTTGCCAGTCAGACATGAAGATCTGCTCTATAATCAGACAAAGCTCTCTGCTGTTATGTGATGGCTCAGCAGTGCTGGCTCACCCAGGCACTCCTGGCCTGCTCCAGTCATCGTAAGTGAGTGTCTGGAGGAGCACCTGTTGGAGGGTGCACTGATAAGCAGTTCCCTATCACTTTGGAGTGGAATTTTGCAGTTCTGTTCCTGAAATGCAAACATTTGAACAAAGACACCTTCAAGGTCTTGTTGCTGTTTTTTAATTGGATAGCATTAAGCAGAGCTTTACTTGGAATGGAATCGACTGTCATATCTTTTACAAGGAAGAGCTCCAAAGCTGATTGCAGTCACTTTTCTTTTGCTTGCTCATTATGTTACAAGTTTCTTTGTGGCCATCAGAACAGCCAGCACTCTCCTTCCCATGAACAGGCAAACCGGCGATCGCTCACAGGGACCTGAAGTCCAAGAACATCCTGGTGAAGAGGAACGAGAGCTGTGCCATCGCAGACCTGGGGCTGGCAGTGAAGCACGACTCCGTGCTCAACACCATCGACATCCCCCAGAACCCGCGGGTGGGGACGAGGAGGTATGGGTGCAGCAGGGTGGGACAGGGGGCAGCCAGCCCAGGGCAGGGGATGGGGGGCTGTGAGGACCCCTCCAAGCCAACCGTTCTGCCAGGGTGTGATTCTGTGACCCTTTAAAGGTACATGGCTCCTGAGATACTGGATGACGCGATGAACACCAACATCTTTGAGTCCTTCAAGCGTGCGGACATCTACTCTCTTGGGCTGGTGTACTGGGAGATAGCACGGAGGTGTTGTGTTGGAGGTGAGCTGTCTGCCCTTGGCGTTTTGCAATCTGGACTGCTGTTATCCCAGATAAACACAGAGCAATTAAAGGAGCTGTGTCCCTGGCCCTGCATTCTCAATTATCTTGGCAGGATGTGAAGGTGGAAATAAATCTGTTGCTGAGCATTTTTTCTCCACCAGGAAATGAGGTGGCCATGAAAGTTGCTCTGTTCCTTCTCGTTGCCCATGAAAACATCAGCCATGCTTTTATCCTGGGGCAGCTGCTGCGCATCTTGTGACGTGTCTGCTGCATCTCTCTAGGGATCACTGAGGAGTACCAGCTGCCTTACTACGACGTCGTGCCTTCTGATCCCTCGATAGAAGATATGAGAAGGGTGGTTTGTGAGCAGAAGCTCCGACCAAATATTCCAAACCAGTGGCAAAGCTGTGAGGTAAGAGCAGTTCTTTAGGAAACCTCTCTGGATGCAGACAGAGTTGCTCGGCGAGCCAGAGGGCGGTCAGTGTGGCTCTTAGTGAATGGCATGGCTGTGGTGCTGCTGTTGCAGAGAGCTGTGTGTGATGTCCCAGTGTTCTCCCCTGTCCCCATGACACTTTGCAGGCACTGCGGGTGATGGGCCGGATCATGCGGGAGTGCTGGTACGCCAACGGTGCAGCACGGCTCACTGCTCTGCGCATCAAGAAGACCATCTCACAGCTCTGTGTGCAGGAAGACTCCAAAACCTAACGGCTCCAGCAGGAGGAGGGCACTGCGTTCTGCTGTTCATCTGTTGACATGTGATATTATTTTTCTTTTTGGTCTACCTCATGTGACGCAGGTCGGTATTTAAGTGCCCAGAACAGAGTGCTGCCATCTGGCTTCATAGCTGGCTACTGGAAGGGGCTCATTTTGACCTGTAGCTCTCGCTCTGTACAGCAAGCTGCTGGTTGGGCTGCCTGAGGAAGATGGGACGCTAGGTGAATAGCAGGAAGGAGCTTTAAACACGTCGGTGTAAATGTACCTTCTGCTATTGTGCTTTCTGTCCTTGTCAAAGCCAATGTACTGCAAATCGCTGGGACTGCTTAAAGCACGTCTGCAAGAGAAAGCACAGCTTCATCCTCAAACCCAGCAAAAGACCAAATTTCATCCAGCTTTTTGCTGCTTCGACGCAGGGATCTGAGAAGGGGCTGTCAGTAAAATGCATTTTTAAATACTGTATTTGTCTTTACCTAAGCAAATAAGGTGAAAAAGGTTTCAAAGTGAGACAGGAGAGGTTTAGGTTGGATATTAGGAGGAAGTTTTTCCCCAGAGGGTGGTGAGGCACTGGAACAGGCTGCCCAAGGAGGCTGTGGATGCCCCATCCCTGCAGGCATTCAAGGCCAGGCTGGATGTGGCTCTGGGCAGCCTGGACCTGCACACAGCAGGGGTTGAAAGTGGATGAGCACGGTGGGCCTTTGCAACCCAGGCCATTCTGTGATTCTATGAAAATTCCACTGAGCATAAATACTGTGAACAAAAGCCTGTTTGTTGTTGTTGTTTGTTTTTGTTTTTGTTTTTGTTTTTTTTACTTTTATTCTTCTTGTCTCAGTTTCACACACAGTATTATAGTCAGGAGTTGAAGTTATTTTGTTCTTTTCATCTGAGCTGAGTGCATCGATCAAAGGCCAATTGATTTCTCTCTAGGAAGTATAGTGCAAGCAATAATATTCTGGTGAATACATAGGAATGGAATGGGAGAAATTCTACTGAAGCTGAGAATGTGTGCATTTTTAAGCAGCTTCTTAGAAGTCTCTAAGACTTCTGTCCCACTCCATGGCCATCTGTTTGAGTACAGTGTTCTCGTGCCTTTGCTTGCCAGCATTACACCTTGTGCAACAATCTTGCTTCTGTAGGTGTTTCTAAATCCAGGTGGTCAGAGAAGTTAAAGCCTGCGACGTCCCCAAGTAGTGAAGGTTTGCAGAAATCTGGAGTAGCACCACAGCTCTGTGCAAGTGAGATTTTGGCTAATTATGGTCCTTATGTTCAATATTTGTCATGGAACCTACTGAGCAGGGGCTTCTCTGTGGAGGAATGGGCTGTGCGGAGGAGTGGGATGATCAGTATGATCAGTATTCCATGTTTCCTTCAGACGCACAAATGAGGATTTTATGGGCTCTAATGGATGCTAATTGGCCCGTAAATAGGATGGAATGAAACACGTCTCCTTGAATAACTTCTGTCTGCTTCTGCTTGTGTTGAGCAGTGCAAACCTCGCCTTGTTTTGCAGTCTGTTTGCTGAATGATGAGAGTATTTCTATCAGATTGCCAGTAGAATTTGCCTAGCATGCTTTCTGAGATGTAATCAAAGTCATCAGATAGATTTTACTCTCATCTGCTTCTACTGCATGAACTATGCCAAGAGTTCAACAGGTGGTACTTCCTAAGGTGCTGCAAGTGTGTAATCCCAATGGTGATACTCACATGAGCATCGAAGGATTTGCAGAGCCGAGGTTCAGAGTTTGCTCCTATTGAGAATAACCTGAAAAAAACCCTTTGTGCTGCAAAGGAAGCATGGAGGTGTTGGCTGCAGAGTGGGAAAAGGCCATCTGGTAACCACTGAGATGAGCTCCCTGAAACTGGAGAACAATTGATCTGAAACTGATAGCAGTGGGCTCAGAGTCATTTCTCCTTTCTGCTTTGCTTCCTTTGTGCCACCCTGCGAGGGCACTGCGAGGTTCCCACAAGGATCAGTCTGCTTTCCCTGCTTTTCCCTTAGCTCAGTGTTTTTTGCAGTGGGTTTTTTGCCTTTTGTTGAGAGGTGAATACACATCTTAACAAACTGCAGGTACATGTAAGGGAGCCAGGTGGCCGGTGTTGCTGTATGGGGCTTTAAAATGTTTGTAAGCTGTACCCTCCCTTTAAAAACACAACACAACATTTGTCTTGTCACCCTTTCCCTCCATGTAAACACCCTGTTTAATAACAGAGGTTATACTCAGTTACTTCTTTGCTCCTTAGGGAGCCATGGGCTTCTTAAGAGAGAGATTACAATCTCTGCTGCTAATCTGCACTTAAAGTGCAGACTCTTCAGCTCACGGGATGTTTCAGGCCTGGGGATGCTGGATGCTGCTCATCGCCCAGCCCTCCCAACCTATTTAAGCCATTATTCTCACCTGGGGGAATTACTTTACATTTTTTTAAGCTTTCTAGTAGTAAAAACCTACAATGATGTGTGCAGAACATGAACTGAAAGGGAAAGTTAATTAACGAACGTTTAGCACCTCATTTATTTTATGTCTCCTTAAGTCTTCCCCCATTAAATACCCCATGAGAAACTCAAACTGCAATCTCTTTTGCACTTCGCTGCTCTTATGGTCGTTTGCACTCCACCGGACTCATTCCCTCAGGTAACCCCACAGCAAGTCCCATCACACACCACTTCTGTCTGCTGGAACTGGGGAGGCACCGCTCTGTGTGCCCAGAACCTTTTGTGGGCACACAGGGGAGGAAAGCAGCCAGAGGCACAGTGCATTTCTGCAGGACATAAGATGTACAATAAGCTGTAACCAAAGGCTCCGAATGTATTTTTGGCATAAATAGACCGAATGTATTTTGAATGTAGCTACAACATTTGTGTCTAAATCTGCTGTGGTTCTTTCAGTCCCCAAAGAGAAATGCGTCGCGTTTTGTCAACCTCAAAACCAGCTTGAGTTGTCTGTTCTATACAGAAGCATTCATACTTTATCTGGAAGTGCTGCAATACTTTAGAACTTAGAGATGAAATTCAATCTGCACCTTGTGAGATACCCAATCTTGTGTACGTTGCAGCAAGTTCTTAAAACTGTTGCTAAAGTTGCTGCTGGATGTAAATAATTAGTTGAGATGCTGTATTTTGTACGCGTATTTTACAGACCAATATACTCTCGGAAAGGTTGGGAAGATTTTAATAAACTGAGCACACTCTGCCTTTGTGTCGCCGTGATGTGCAGAGCTCTGTTTGTTGTCTGTGCTGGGAGGGCAGCGGGGAGGGCTGAGGCAGCCACAGGCAGCCCTGGGGCTGTGTGCCCAAAGGAGAGAAGGCTGAGGGCTCTGAGCAGCTCTGACCCACAGCTGAAGGGCAGGGGATGGGGCCGGGCTCTGTTGTGCAGCGCCCAGCACCAGGACAAGGGCACACCGGAGCCCAGGAAAGTCCGTGAGGGAGAACTCCTGTGCTGTGCAGGTGGCAGAGCCCTGGCCAGAGAGTCATAACCTGGGACTTTAAGTTGGGCTATGCTCAATTTAAAGATATGCTGGTGCAAAGTCCTGCGCTACAAAGCCATGTTGAGGTGCTCACGACTGTTGCAGAATGCTGTAGGCTTCTCTTGTTCTCTTGCAGTCAGCACCGTGTAACTGGCTGTTGCTTGTGAGTTCTGTCCTTCTGCAGGTGCTGCAGGGAGCTCAGGTAAGTGTTCTGCTGTGCTTTGGAAGCAGTCTGCCTCAGGGATGCTCTGGCTGTGGGCACAGTGCTGCTAGGAGGTGCATGCTTTGAGGCCAGCAGCAGCTGCATGGGGCTCACCAGCACTTGCTGCTCCCCTTGGAGAGCCCAACGCCTGCTGGCACATCAGTAGGATGTTGGGAGGTGGAGGTGCTCAGGGACACTCAGTACTCTTTGGGTCCAGAGGAGCCCAGGCTGATGCTCTGTGTGCTTGTGTCCAGGCCAGCCAACTGTGCTGCAGTCACCACTGCACACTGGTGCCAGCTCTGTGCTCCCCGGGTACAGGGCCATGTGCTGCTGAGAACGGATGTCTCCCTCCTTCCTTCTGCCTGGTAAGGAGTGTGGGCATGGCCATGGATCTGGGAGGTAGGGAACCACGGTGGCACGTGGCACAGTCTGCTCCTGTGGGCATTCCCACCACTTCCCGAGCATTCCAGAGCTCAGTTAGTGCTGAGCCTGGCACTGGGCCATGCTGGGATGCTAACTGCTGTTCTTTTCCATTCAGCTCCCCTTGGAGATCTGCAGCTGGTGTCTCAGTCACAGCAATCTGAACGCAGAGCAGTGGTAAACCCGACATTGCCTGTGGTATGTAAAGGCTTTGATTTGTAATGGCAAGTGCTGTTGCAGCTTGAAGATGTCAATGGCGGTTCTGGGAGGCCTGGAGGGCAGTGTGCACCCCTGTGTTATTGTGTGTATGGAGCGTGCATGTGGAAGGAGCACTGTGTGCCATAGTGCCTGCTGAGCTCCCACAGGCAGTAGCTGCAGTGTTGGGCTTACAGCCATGGGGTAGCATGGGTCTGCTTGCAAACAGCTGGGGTTCTTTCCTGGGCCAGAACAGGCTGTGGGAATTCAGGATGTACATGAGTGCAGGAGAAACCACACGGACAGTCCATAAAGAAATTAAAGGGAGGAAAAACGCAAAACACCCAGATAACCAAAGGCCAAACCATCCCCCGACAGTGGGCTGCAGCGTTTTCCTCTCTCATTGCATCCCATTGCATCTTTGCTACTCAGTAGCAGAAATTGAAAGATACTGTTTCTTTTGTTGTTTGCTTGTTTTTGGTTTCTTTCCCCTTGAAATATCTTTGTAGCGTTTTTCTCCACAAACAGCCTTCCAAAACTTAGCAGGGGGCTTAAAGTGAGCTTGCAATTGTTTCATAAACCAATGTTCCAGAGACGTTCTGCCAGCACGGTTCTTCTGCACCGCGCACCCTTAGTGCAGAGCTCCTGAGGGATGGGGGCCCTGTGCGGGGCGGCACGGCTGGCAGCTCGAGGGAAGGAAGGACGGCTGCAGCCCGCAGGAAAGCCTGCTCAAGCCGCTGAGCTCCGGCCGTGTCTGCTGCAGCTCCGGGTGCCTCCAGAGGTAGAGCAGCGCAGTCCTGTTCCGTAGCGCTGACAAACGTGCAGCAGCTCTCTTTGCTGTTCAGAAATTGGTTTCCAGTGGAGCAGGAAGTCACTGCGGGGTAACAGTACGTGCGCTGACTTCTCGGGCCCTCTCGTGGACGAACAGATCGCTGCAGCTGCGGCTGCTCGGCGCTGCGTGGCAGGGAGCGGCGGTGCGGGCTGAGGAGGCTGCCGGGATCTGGGGAAGCTGCCGGGATGTCGGAAAGCAGCGCGGCAGCAGCCGCAGCTCCGGGCCCCGCCGGGGGCTCAGCGCCCCATGTCCTGCTCCTGGAACACGGCAGGGAGGGCTCCAGTGAAACCCATTCTCAGATACTGAAACCACTGGCACAGGTTGCCCAAGGAGGCTGTGGATGCCCCATCCCTGCAGGCATTCAAGGCCAGGCTGGATGTGGCTCTGGGCAGCCTGGGCTGCTGGTTGGTGACCTGCACACAGCAGGGGGTTGGAACTGGGTGAGCATTGTGGGCTTTTGCAACTCAGGCCATTCTGTGATTCTGTGATACTGAACAATGCACAGTGCAAAGCCATCATGAAGTCCTGACGTGCTCATATGTTTATGGCAGTGAGATACAGTCAGATGGAGCAAATCATGCAGATACTTCATGCACTTCTGGATTGCTGAAAGTGCATCCATTGTGAAACACCTTTCTGATTTCATTGGGAAGTTCAGTGAGAGCTAGTGGAAACCTACTGGCTGTGCTCATGATCATCATCATACACTTTGCAACTGTTCAAAAATTTCATGTCAAATCGTGGCAGCTGAGGTGAGGAATGTAACACTTCTGGACAATTTCAACCCTCAGCATGGGGACTGTTGTTGAAGATATCTTGAAAATGAGCCCTGTTTTATGAAAATCTTTATGATTGGTTAGGAAGTGGAGAGGAGCCCGTGAGACAGCTCAGCAGGGCAGAGGCACAGGGGCTGATGCATGTTTGGGTTTGCAGACCGTTGTTCTGAGTCATTGCACGGCTTGCCAGCTGCTTGTCAAGTGGAAAATCTGGTAGCACAAAGGACGAGTAGATAAACAAAATGGCTTTTGTGGCTTTTCTGTATGTATGTACAAGTGCAAAAATACAAAGCCTTCTAAAAATACCGAGAGGCTCTTTGGAATGGTGCAGCACAGGGATGTGCTCTGGGCGGCGATGCGATACTGCCTGTCCTGTCTGTCCTGGTCCCCAGCATGATGTGACCACAGTGGGCTGCCCTGCCTGCTCTGCCCTGGGCCACTGGGTGCCACGTTGGGTCTGGCCATGCTGTGATGGCCATGTGGGCATGTGTGTGTGTCCGTGTCCCCATGGAGAGGGCGATGGGGCCGATGATGTGGTTCCCACAGAGCCCTGATCTATTTAATTTCTCTTCGCAGAAGATTTAATTTCTCTTCTCAGCTTGTTTGCAGATGTGTCACTCGGTTTCAGAAACTAGAAGAGGGTTGCCTGAGGAACTGAAATGCACTTTGTTTTCAGAGCTACTCAGTGTGGTGATGGTGGGCAGGAAAAGAGGAAGAGGCTTTGAGTCACCGCATCCCCGCATTACTCAGCCTGCTCTGGGCACTGCTGTCATCTCTGAGGTACATCTCTGAAAAGAAGGAAGAGCTTTCCTCCCATCTGCTTTCCTTCTCCTCTTTCCTTCCTCCCTTTCCTTCTTTGTACATACCCATCAAACATAAAGAAGTTTCCATGGCCATATTTTAAATTGGATATATTTAATAGTACTAATGGTAACTCAGCTGTTGGCTGAAAAAAGAAATGACATTCCTCAGGATCCCCAGTGAGATACAGACAGGCAACGTCCCTCACAAGATGTCCAGTGTCAGGTGGGGGATAATCCCTGAGACATTACAGATCATTCCTATCAAGGCATTGGGATTTATACAAGGGAAAAATAAAAATCCCTTTGTTTACTGTTGTATCCCAAAGTTCTGTCTGCTTGTTCTAAAAAGTGGGATACACTGTTTATCTGCCTCCTGTATTACCTACATCAGCTGCAAAATCTGGGTTATATCCATCCTTTGATAGCCTGGATTTGTGGTGCCAGGAAACAAGTGCTGCAGTGTGCTGATAGCCTCAGCTCTGGGGGCTGACCTGAAAGCCCCCCCCCAAGACCAGGATATGGGCACCACTGAGCTGCAGAAGCCAGGCATTTATTCCAGGAGGCCAAGGTGGGAGATGGCTGCACACCTCATGGTCAGGAAACACCTTCAGTGCCCCACTGTCCTTCCCTGTCAGCTCAGGGCCGTGAGCCAGGTCTGCTTGGATTGCAGAACTGGGCTGCTTGGCTCCTTCTTTAAGTCATTTTTGACTTCCTTTCTAGCCCTGAATGGTTTTGAAGACTGCTATAGCAACATAGCATTTTTTGATTTGCTATCCTTCTTAAGAAGTAATTTGCGTCGTAGAATGGCTTGAGTTGGCAGGGACCTCAAAGACCATCTAGTTCCAACCCCCTCACCGTGGGCAGGGCTGCCAGACCATGGATCAGCCTGCCCAGAAACCCGTCCAGCCAGAGATGGGGCATGAACAACCTTTCTGGGCAGCAGTGCCAGTGCCTTAAAACCCTGAGTGAACAATTTCTTCGTAGCACCTGAAACCTCCACTCTTTCAGTTTAAATCCATCCTCCCTTGTCCTACCACTATGTAGCTGAGCAATCCCACCTCTTTCAACCTTTCATCACAGGAGAGGTGCTCCAGATCCCTCTGATCGTCTTCGTGGCCCAGACATCGCTCCAGAAATTATTTGGAATTCGATGTGAAAGAAGAAGGTAAGATGAGGCAACACAAGATGAAAAAATAAAAGGAAACCTTAACCAAAAGGTGAGTCCAGGGAGAGTGAAATGTGCGTGCAGGCATTCTGGGGGTTGCTTGGCTGGCCATGGAGGAGGCCCCGGGGGGTGAAGCTGCCTGTGCCTGGTGCTGCACTGGGAGCAGCCAGCGGTGATCTCATGCTGTGACCGGTGTGTGCTGAGCTCTGTGCAGGGTGAAAGCCATGGCAGCTCCTCCCCGTGTGCTGACATGGCAAGGGGCTGCCAAACGAAGGGAGGAAAGCTAGCGCGCTCTTGCAGAGATGTGATTTAAATCAGCTGTGCTAGAAGGAAAAGCAAAACAAAAAACACTGCCGAAAATCGCTGTGCTAGTAGATGGATTTTGCTTATCTCTTAGTCTGGATGGCCCATCCCACTGCACTCATGGTTTTACTTATCCGGTGTTTCTGCTCAGATCCTGGTTGGATTTACAGTGCTCCGCAGTCCAAAAATGGCCTTGTTTCCAGTATAAGAGCAGGCATAGGTTTCTTTAAATTATATGTATTTTAAGAGCTCATACTGCTTATTTCACAGACCTTAAAAACCTCCCTGTTCTGTGTGTGTGAATGCTCTGAGCCACAGCCAGACATCCAGCCGTGTCCAGAAGCATAGCAACCACACAGTGCAGGAGATGCTGTGCCAGCCTGTGCTGCACCTCTGCAGGAGGGAGAAAGCAAAGCAGCGCCAGTTCTGTCACAGTTACGGGTCCTCCCAGATGTGCTTTCAAAGAAAGGAGCCCCGTGTGACTTCATTTTAAAGTGACCACACTGCACTGTGCCCAGGGCCCAGGCACTGTCCCAGCTGGCTGCAGGTGGCAGTGCTGCCGTGTGGGCACCTGTTGTGGCATCATCCTGAGGGCACGTGGAGTGGGCATATCCCCATCACCCCGGCCCTCCTCACTGCACTCACACTGCCATTGCTCACAGCCTGATCTGCTGGGTGAGTCACTGCTCTGCACCAGTGCTCAGCTAATGGTATTGCAGAGCGAGGGCAGAGCGCTGGTTTCAGCTCCTACTTTCAGGCCGTGGCCTTTAGTTTTTGCTTCCCTCCCTGTGGCTGGAAAATCATGCACTGATGTTGCTGTTCCAAAGAAAGCATTACTTTCCTGCCTTTGCCAAAAGGAAATCTGAGCAAAGCAAGGGAGGCCGAGCAAGTGAAAGAATGAACAGGCTGAGCTCGGGCAAGTGTCTAAAGCAAACAGTTCTTTAAGGACACGTTATTACAGCAAGTGGGATCTGTGCAGTAAGAATCGTTGTTGTGTGCAGGGTCGGAAAAATTAAGCAGATTTCTGCAGCTGCCAAGCCTAATTCTTAGCTCCCGCATGAGCACAAACACGGAGCAGCCCTGGTGAGCTGCAAGAAGAGATTTATGTAATGTGCACCTAAACCACAAGTCACATGGCCCGCTTTCCGTTTTCATACTTTCTGATCGCTCAGAGAGGAGAAGTGTACCCAAAGTGCCGCGCTTTGCCATGCTGCACTGAGCACTGCCCTTCAGCGCCATGTCCCTGCGGCGGCTCGCCCAGCACAGCCAGCGCGCGGGCAGCGGGGATCGGGGCGTGCAGATGGACAGCAGGCGGCTGCAGCAGCTGGTCAGCACGGTGGGGACGCTGCCGAGGAGCCGCAAGCAGGTAGGGCACCTCCAGCCTGCAGGGCACCGCGGGTGGAGAGTGAGTTTGGGTGGCGATGGGCTCCTTCCAGCAGCTGTTGTGTGGGAGCACTGCCAAGGGGAGGTGCGGGAGAGACTGCGGGACTGCCGGCGGTCAGCAGAGCTCCTGCAGCTGGGATCCTGCCCCACTGCAGCTCTTCGTTCCAGGTGTGCTGCGAGGCACAGGGGAGCATCCTGCTGCCTGGTGTTCCCTTAAATTTGGGCGTGCTTCAGCACGGTGGTCAGGCTGGGCTTTGTTCTGCATCCTTGGCAGGAAGCATCTATCATGGGTTGTTTCCTTCCAAACTTTGGGCTGTTTTATTACAACTATTGTAGCTACTTTGGCTGTCCCTGTCGCTGTGCTTTTTGTACAATCAATCACAGAACCGCAGCACGGTTGAAAGGAACCCCTCAGCCCCAGCCCTGCCGTGGGCTGGCTGCCTCCCAGCTCAGGCTGCCCAGCACCCATCCACAGCCTGGGGCATCTCCAGGGATGGGGCACCTCAGCTCTGGGCAGTGCCACGGCCTCACTGCCCTCTGAGTAAGGAATTTCCTCCTCGTATCTGACCTAAATCTCCTCTTCTAGTTCAAAAACACTTGTCCTGTCACCATATGCCCAGGTACAAAGTCAGTCTCCCTCCTGTTTATAAGCTCCCTTTTCATGCGGAACAGCAAATTTCTGTTGTTTGCAACAGGAGGTGAACAAAACTGCCTGTTGCTACTGCTGTAAATTGCCAGCTGAGCAATTGTAGCTCACCTTTTTGTCTTGTGTGAATAAGCCTGAATTGAAAGTGCTTGAAATGCATTATAATCTTGAAGTGTTATCAGAAAGCTGGCACATAATGTCCAAGCACTGAAGGCTCTGCTTTGTGCAGCAACAGAAGCACATTCCTCCCATACAATCCTGGGGATGTAAAAGACAGCCAGAAGCAGACAAGCTCTGGGCACGCTGCATTGATGCAGCCACCAGCAGCAGTGATAGAGCAGCACTTTGTGGTTCTGCTGCAGATAAATGAGCAATAATGGCCGTGATGTGTCTGTGGGTGTTAACAAAGAATTCCAAGTGTGTTACTGCATGGCACCCCTTGCTCCCCCCTGCTTCTCTCTCCAGTTGAACACAGGTTCATAAAATGGAGGTTGTGTTGGTGGTTGCACATTGGCCTGGCTTTGCAGTATTGAAGCCTAGGACTTTTAGTATATTGACTGTACAATTTAGTGGTAATGTAATTCCTTATTTTTGGCTCATGTTTATGGAAAGCGTGGATGTTTAAATGCTGATCCTGGCTTTTCTCAGGCCTCTGTAGGCACAAGGCTGCCTAGACCAAAGCAGGGATGCTGGGTGCTTGTTGCCATGGCCATGCGTCAGCTTGGAAACACTATTTGGCCATCACTGCTAGCTGCTGAGAGCTGCCTGCAGCTTTGTGGTGTGTGTATGTGTGTGTGTCTGTTTTCTGCCTTTTTTGATGGGTGTTGAAGTTATAAATACCTACAGATTTTTTAGGGGAAAGGTGTGAAAGCAAATTGAGGTCTCAGCATAACAAAAGTGTGATTTGGGTACAGTATAGGTGATACTTACAGTGTTAGTGGAAATCCCTGGCTTATACAGTTTTGCAGCCTCCTTGCCTTAGTGCTGAATGCAGATGTGCAGCAGGAGGTCCTCCTTTGATGCCCTACAGAACGCAGCATTCCTCTTCAGCAGCTATGCCTTTTGTCCCCCCAATTTCTGCCCTCCTGAGAAGCTGCACCTCCAGCAGTTTGTGTGAAGAGTTCCCTACTCCAGGCACTGTTCCCAGCAGATTTTTTTCTGGGGTTTCGTCACTATTTTTTCTCTTGCACTCACTGATGTGAGCACAGCAGCCCCTCCTGCCTCAAACTCCTGCGGTGTGTGCTGTTGTGTTCCCCAGCCACGTCCTGCCGTTCTCACCTCTTCCTTGGGAGCGATGCCTGAGAGCTGACAGCCGGTTGGCAGAGGTCACATTGTCACCCCTGCACAAAATGTTATCAGCAGGTATTGGCTGGTGGTGACTCAGCTCCCCATTCTTAGCTCACTGCAGGCAGGCCGGGACAGCAGAAAGCTGTTGGGCAGTGATGCTTTCACTTCGGGTTGGGACAGGCAGTGCAGCGCAGTCCCCCGGGGAGAAACATCCCTTGATGTTTTCTGGGTGTCAACAACTGGATCAAGAGCTAAGAGCAGCCATGATTTTGCTTTTTCTCTGTGGTGTTCCTATCTTGGTAGTGATGAATATCGTGTTTAAAAGATTTGGAATAATGCTATATTTGAGGGACTGATTTCCAACCTAACAGCAGCACAGTGGCATTCCTCCAGCAGCAGGCCGCAGGGAGCCCTGAGGAGCTGTGACCCCACTGACCCTTTTCCTTTCCCCTTTCTGCTTGCAGCTCCCTCTGACCAGATCCAGCTCCCTGGGGGACTGCTCCCAGCCGCAGAGGTACGGTGATGCCCTGCCAGCTGTGCTCACGCAGTGCAGCCCTGGGTGGGATGGACTCATGGGGGAAGCAGCGTGAAGGGGCTCAGGAATGGGGTCATAGAAAGATAAGGTGTCCCAGTTGGAGGGGACCCACAAGGAGCAGTGAGCCCCGCACAGCCCCACTTGAACCCAAAGTCTGAGGTTGGTGTCCCAGCTCTCCCTGAGCTGCAGCAGCTCGGGGCTGTGCCTGCTGTCCTGGGAGCTGTGCTGTGCCCACTGCCCTCTGCAGCACAGCCTTTCCCCGCTGTACAACCTGGGTAATCCTGAGTGCTTTTCTTGCAGACACTTCATTTCTATATTCAAAGAAGATAAAGAGACATTTGGCTTTGAAATCCAGGTAAGACTTATGCGACAAATTGATTCATTTAAAGATAAAATACTGTGTGAAATCTTCAGCATCACATCCTCCAAACTAGATTAACAAGGGATGGGGTAGAGAAAGACACCTGTGAGTCCTTTGTGAAACTGGAGTGCTTAAGAAGCACCACAGAAATGGGATGTGCTTCTGAGGAGTTCTCATAGGTCACAGGTGAGAGCCTGGTCCATGGCAAGTTGGAGTGCTGACCATAGGAGACAGCTCAGATACGAAGCGGACAATGGGAACGCCTTCTTTCCTCCTTAGGCTATCATGTTTTCAGAGAATGCCACATGGAAATATTTTTATATAAAAGAGAGAGATCAAAATCCTCTCCTTCTCCTAGAAATCCCTTGTGCCTGCTGTATGAAATGACCTGGCACTGCCATGCACAGAGGGACGTGCTAGCTTTGGTGAAAGGAGTGCTATGGGAAAGCCCAACTTATTCAGAGTTGATTCTGTGACTCATGGTTGTGTAAGTGCTCGGCTCAGGAACACTTTCAGAGAGCTTTCAGAAGGGAAAATAATTGAGTCCATTATCGGGCTTTTGTACAAATTGCCAGGGCAGATTTTCATTATATGTGACATTCTGATTAAAAATAATTGTTCTTGGCGTGTTTCTTCCTGAACGTACATTCAGTGTGAGCATTTCACTAGAAAGTCCAGGCTGCGAAATGACAGCGTCAGTTTGGTACCAAGCATAAGGCATTATTTAGAAGTTGCAGTTTCATTATTGCTACAATTTGATCGTAGGCAAACCAGAATACGAGGATGTGAAATTCTGGGTCTGCCATCTGCAAGGAGCTCCTCAGAGCTACAGCCATGGCGGAACGCAGGGTCTCTTGTGTGCTGCTTGTGCTGGTACTTCCCACTTATTAAGTGGATTCTGGTGGTGACATGGACTCGGTGTGCCTCTGTCTGTGCCCAGATGTTTGCACGTCAGCTGCTTTGAGTCACATCTTTCCCAGCACTGTGGCCACCTAAAGCCCAGTTATCCACCCAAAGTAACGGCCCGGCTTCTTCTGCGGTCTGTGAAGAGAGGGAGGTGTGTGGTGAGGGGATCCCATCCTCCTGGTCAGAAATAGGGCTTTTAGGGCCACCAGTCACTCACTGGGGACGTCTGCCTCTCTGGGTGGCTCTGGCAGGGATGCTGAGCTGGTGAACAGACGTCTAGCTAGGCATGGTGAATCTCATCCTGCTTCTCTGGGACACTCAACGAGGTCCAAACAGAAGGACAGGCATGTCCTACTGCCTCAATTATGCAGATTCCTTCAGAATCCTCAGCACAGAATCACAGAATGGCCCAGGTTGGAAGGGACCTCAAGGATCATGAAGCTCCAACCCCCCTACTACAGGCAGGGCCACCAGCCTCCCCATTTTATAGACCAGGCTGCCCAGGGCCCCATCCAACCTGGCCTTTAACACCTCCAGGGATGGACGGGGCATCACATAATTTGGTGTTCTTAGTTTAGCTGAAAGTTTTGCTGATAGTTTTAAGGCTGAAATCACCATATTGTTGTGATTTGCTCTAATAAACTCTGAACTCGTGATAGAATTCATCTCTGTTCAGTGTTGACTGAGGAATTTGGGAATCTATCATGACGTATGTAAGGTAGGTTTGACTGCCGTAGGTTTTCAGGAACTTCAGTTTCAGTCTTAAACAGCCTCTTGGCAGAGGATGTGGCTGAATACTGATATTTGCATGCAACCCAAAATACATTTCCTGCCAACACAGGATGCTCTGGTCGTATCTCTCAGTTTAGCATTTTTCTAAATGAATGTCAGAGTTGATAACAGGACGATGGATTCTACCAAGAGTTATGATAATACAACCTGCTCAACACAGCCTCTCATTTTAAAAAAGAGTGTGAAATGAAAATAGATCACGACAGTATTTCAAATATTACTTGTAGTCATGTCTTCAATATCAGCAGCACTTTTTCTTTGCTATTTACAGACTATTAGATTTCCAAACCAAACCGATTACTCCTTGGAGGTATGCACTTGCGTCTGCAAAATTCAAGAGGAAAGTCCTGCCCATGTTTCTGGCCTTCAGATTGGTAATGACTTGCTTTTTTCCTATCTGCGGGTGGCCCTAGTTGCTTTTCTCCATGTTAGTTCTGTTTTAGAGAGTGTGGTAGGGATGTGTGTGCTGAAGATGCTCATTGCAGCTTCTTATCTCTACAGGTGATATTCTTGCCAACGTCAATGGAGTGAACACCGATGGTTTTAGTCACAAGCAAATTGTAGACTTGATAAAGTCTTCAGGGAACTATTTAAGGTAGGCATCTGCCCTTCACAGTGCTTTGAGTTTGACGTGGTCCTGCTGGAAACCGTGAAACTTTCTTGTGCTAAGCAGCAGTGCCACACTCACAGACACACAGCACTGTGATGTGCATCTCTTGCCCATGCTGTGACTTTGCTCATCCCACAGCAGCAGCTGAATCCATCCGTGGAGGGGAGTTGATGGCACATTAGGGCACCCTCCGTCCCGTGTGCATCCCCTCCCTAAGGACCCCATGGCCCCATGTGCTGCTGTAGGGCACCACCCCCCATGCTGGTACCCAAAGCCCCTCTTCTTTCCAGGCTGGAGACCGTCAACGGGGCCCTGTTCCTGAGGAAGATGGAGCTGGAGAACAAGCTGCAGCTGCTGAAGGTAACGCGGTGAACCACTGTGCTGCTGTGAAGAGCAGAGTGCTGCCGTGGGTCTGCTGTTTGTGGGAGCAGCCATGGGGTGCAGTGGGGGCTGGGGAGCCGTGTGCCCCCAGTGCTGCTGCTGGCAGCCCCACTGCCTCCCTGGTGGATGCTGTTGGGGCCGGGTGCCAGTGCTGTGTGTGGGGGTGATGTCAGCACCACCTCACTGAGCGCACTGCGGCGTCGCTCCGGCTGCAGCACCAGCCTGCACATGAGGCTGCCATGCCACAATCACGGGGCCCTGGCTCCCCATCACATCCTGAGGACCCACATGTCTCCAACTCTGGGGCTGCAAAGCATCTTTGTGAGCCCCTGGGCATTTTTTGAAAGCATCCAAGTTCTCGTCCTGCCACGGGTGCTGAGCTTCTCCAGCTTTTTTGCTGCCTGATGCAGGGAAGAAATAATGCTGACTGCATGTCATAGGCTTGTTTTCCATTAGGTCAAATGATGAAAAAAATAATTAAGAAATCATTTTGATAATTTTGACCTCTTAAGATAACTTTGGCCTCTTCTTAAACTTGGTCAGAGTGAGAATTGATGAGTGCTGTAAGTGAACAGTAAGCTGGGCCAGCATTTGGGGAATGTATGACGTGTAGACACTTTGGAGTATTCTTTACCTGATGGAGAGTTTTTCCTTATGGCAGCAATGAACCAAGGCCCTCCCTGAAGGAATTGCTTCTAACTGGACACTGATCTGGCTAGAATAAATCTCATGATAAATGTTCAGGCTTGCCAGGACTTTGCAGCAGGGATAGGATTTGCCATCTGGGAACAACGCCTGTGTGAGCAGTGCTGTGGCTGCCCCTCCCCATATGGTTCAGAGAACTCAGGAAGACAGAAGCTGCTATGAAACACTCAGCTTTCAGATAGCAGTGGTTTCCCAAAAGTGCCAAGCCTCTGCAAGGAGAGCTTTCACTGTTGTGTGAAGTCGGGTGTGGGCCTGGCCCTGTGTGTCCGCACTCCTACCTGATGCATGGCACAGGGCTGTGCCCAGCATCAGTGCCGTGTCACCATGCCATGCCACAGAGCACCAGGCAGGCTGCCAGTGGGATGGGAGAAAACACCCTGCTGTGTGGCTGTGCTGTTGGCTGGGGCTGAGGGATGGCAAACAGCCCCAGGACAAGGGCTGCTGCCGTTCTGGTGCCTTACGCCAAAGCTGTGGTGTTTTGATTGGTGTTGCTGGAATGTGGAGCACAGAAAAATGTGCAAGGAACAGCAATACTGTCCACGCAAGCTCTGCCTGGGCCCTTTGCATGGATAGCCATGTAACTTGCCAGACTGCCCTGTTGTGTGCTCATGCAGGTTGCCAAGGAAGTGTGCGGTGTTTTCCTGTGGACCCAGCAGGCACTCACTTGGCAGCTTCTCAACCAGTGCAGCAGTTATTTGTTAGATCAGTGGCTGACCTGCAACAGAGGAAATAACATAATGCTGCTCGCTGGTAGGGTGGGATGTCAGCACGTCAGCAGTGGCTCAGTGAAAGGCCATCTGAGTACAGCTGCCTGCATTCCAGATTTCAGCCTTCTGCTTTTGCACATTTCACGCAGACAGTGCCTCAGCCAAAGCACTTTGCTCAGGGAAGCTGGAGGAGGCTTGCTGAGCCCCAGGAATGCTGTGTTGTGCAGAAAGAGGGCACACCTCCGCATCCTGTAGGCAGAGTGCTCTCTGGGAACCTGCTTTGTTTGAAGTGTTTTGTAACTTTGTGAAAGTGTGAATGACAGTCAGCTCTTTTAATCCTTCACAGCAAACTCTGCAGCAGAAGTGGGTGGAGTTGCGCTCCCTGCACTTACAGGAACAGCGTTTGCTGCATGGTGAGTCTCCGCTTCCGGGTGGGAAACCGCAGCGCTGCTCAGACCTCCAGGGGAAGCTGGGGCTGAGCAGCACCAGGCACTCCTCTAACCTGGTTTCCATCTGCTTTCTTTTTTTCCTTCCTAATGACCGCGGGGGAAGCTTTTTATCAGTGTCTGAAGAATTTGGGCGCTGGGCTGATGTATGAGTTCTAGGAGAGGAGTTCATGTGGAAAGCTTCTTTTCTGTTCTCTGTTTTCAATTGGACTTTGCTTCTGCGTTTTGGGGCAAGGCAGCAGTAGAGAGTCCCGTATAGCTGGAAACGTGGGATGAGATATGGTGTGGGTAAGATACTGCCCAGCCCCACGGTGGGATGGAAGGGCAGGAGGCTGGGCCAGAACGAAGGCCCAGCTGGTGGCCCTGGCTGGGCGGAGAAGAGGAGCGGGGCTGACCGCCCTGCACAGATCTAGGCAGCTCTGCAGAGCTGTAGGCTGCGTCTGCTTGCAGGAGCTCGCTGATGCTGTTGAATAACACTCCTTCTTGACCTCTGCTTCCAGGAGAGGTGAATGACAACGCTCTGCTGGAGCTGGAAGAGGCCAACTTATCTGAGGGCTGTATGCCAAGACCACTCTCTCTGACCAAGACCCGATTCTCCAGTGAGAGCAGCTCCCGGAGCCGCCTGAGCTCCATGACTCTGGACAGCGAGGACAGCTTCTACCAGAGCGGTGCCTTCGACGACTCTGCAGCAGAGAGCCTGAGCCGCCAGTCCAGCATGGACGATGACTGCTTCCTACCGAGGGATGGCGATGGCACGGCCGGGAGGTGCTCCCTGCGCAGGCACCGCAGCATCAGCCTGGCCAGCAGCGGCTCCATGTCCCCGCTGTGGGAGAGCGGCGGCAGCTCCAGCAGCTTCGGGACGCTCCCGAGGAAGAGCAGGAGATCGAGCGTTCGAAAGCAGCTCCTGAAATTCATTCCAGGTCTTCACCGGGCGCTGGAGGAGGAGGAAAGCCGGGTGTGACCCTGCATTCCCCAGGGCCAGGAGGAGCAGCATGAGGCTGCATTTGTTCCTTACCCACACGGCCTTACAGCAGGACTGATGGTATTTAAAATGCTCTGATTTATTAATTATTTTAATTTTTAATCGGAGTGAATCGTGGACTTCTTCATTAACATAAAAAATGACTAGCTCCAAGACGTGAAGAACTGTGAGCGACTCCCTCAGCATATTTAGTGTTAATGATGGGTTTTAATCAAGTGCAAATTTTCTAACTATTTATTTTCTGTTACCGAAGTCAATCTTCAGAGATCTTCAATAAAGCAAGAGCTTCTACTAAGCTGGTGATTAGGAGCAGGGCAGAGCCCAGACCTCGTCCAGGGGTAGGTCCCAGAGGTGATGCTGGGATGGACAGTGCTGCTGCTCGGGGGCACAGCTCAGCTGAACCTCCCTTACTGCAGGGGATGTGCAGCACGAATGTCCTGGGTCATGCAGCAGAGCCCCACGCCCAGCCTGTGCTGCAGAGCTGCACGCTGCTGATGGAGGAGAGCTGCTGTGCTGCTGGCTTGTGCAGGACGGAAGGCATTGGTGCTGATACAAGAGGGATGTGCTGGGGTGGGGTGCGTGGCGGTGAGTGCAGGGTGAGTGCGATGGAGAGCAGCAGCAGTGCTGGGGCTCCCTTCCAACATTACCCATTCTGTGATTCGATCATCTGTGAGTTTGGGAGGGAGGAAAACAGGCTGGTGGCAATGCTGAGATACTGAAGGGAGAATCCCAGTGGAGTGCAGGCTATGGGAGTGCGGTGCTCTGTGACCCATGTTGTGATACAGCTTGGCAGTGTGGCAATTTGGGCCCTGCTGAAGCCATGGGACTTTTTTGTGCCATTCCAACCAGGCTTGCTAGAAGAGCATTTTCTGTCCCCAGTGACGGGTCATTTCTGTGCTAGATGTCATCACCACCACCCCTTGAGGTTGCTGTGGTCAGATTGGCTAACTGGAATTTCAGCAGGTTGGAGAAAATGCTAATCAGCATGCCATGGTCTGACTGCACCATCTGTGCTCACTGAGCTCTCAGCTCTGCATGGTGCAGAGGCAGATGTTCACCATGAGGATGAGCGAGGATGGCTGTGCTGTGGTGCAACCAACCCTGGGCAGGGTTCCCCATGGCTCTCCTCACTGGAGCTCCTTTTTAGACACAGAGGTTTCAACCCATGGTTTGTTGTCCTGAGGCGCAGCTTCCCTCTGCCAACAGAGGTGTTTGAAAGAATGGGGACAAGTAGAGGTCATTCCCAAGTGGACGCTGATGGCAGACACAGAACTGTCAGAGTGACAGCAGCCATGGGCACCGTGGCCAGCCAATCCAGTTGATTTAATGCCCAGAAGAGATCCCACATTTGAAAAGGGACATTACACTCAGTCATGCTTGTGCAGTGTAGAGAGGCAAATATTCCCATTTTGTACCCTCTGCCAAGTGACGTGCCTGATTTATTGGTGGAAAGACATCTCACTCGGCTAATTTGTTTGCTTATCCTTACTAAATGATGCCTGGGGAAGCCATACCTTCCAAGTACCTTCCAAGTCCATTTCAGTATCCAGATTAATCACCAGAAATACACAGATTGCAAATGGGCTAAGAGCCCTCTTTGATGCATAATGTTATGAAGAAACAGACTGGGAATTCCTCAGGTACCATCATTTTCACTTGTAAGTAAATATATGGTTTATTTTCAGGGCTTCCAGGAAAACAGGGGCATCTCTGCCCCCACGGCTCCCCAGAAGCATGCTTTGCATCGCCATCACACGCTCCTTGGTGCAGGCTGCGGGCTCTGGGCAGGCAGTTGCAATTGCTGCACATCCTGCTCCTCCTTTTGCATAAAAGGTGATCAAAATGCGATGTGAGCTTTGCTCCTGGGGCTGCATCTTGCTGGGAATTAATGCAGGTTTGTGGTCACAAGCAGTAACTCTTGGTGTGGGAGGGTAACTCACTGTGCTGGCTGATGTGTGCCTGCTGGTACTGTGGAGGGACCCAGCACACCCGTACAGCCAACTGGCCTAAGAAAGCCTTAAAAAGACTGTTAGGGAGGTGATGCTGTTTCTGCAGTGGTGGGAGCGAGCTCTGGTTGCTACAGCAGAATGTGTGACCACAGCGCGGTGTTCTGGCGGCCAGGAGCTGCACAGCGCATCAAAAACAGGATGTGGGCGATCACAGCTCTGCAGCGGGCTGGGGCCGGGGGGGAGGAGCACGGGCAAACTGCAGAGCCGAGGGAATGAGCGCTGTTGTGAGCGGCGCTGCTCCGCGCAAGCGGCAGCAGAAAGCGCTGAGGGCAGCCCGAGGTGTGCGAGGAGAATCACGGAACTGCAGACCATCTCGAGTTGGAAGGGACCCACAAGGAGTCCATCGAGTCCAACCCCTGGCCCCACATAGGACCACTGAAAACCGAAACCCTATGGCTGAGAGCGGTGTCCCAACGCTCCCTGAGCTCCGGCAGCGCTGGGCTGTGCTGCCCGCTGCCCTGAGGAGCTGTGCAGTGCCCACCGCCCTCTGGGGGAGAGCCATAGAACCACAGCCCGGTTGGTTCGGAAGGGACCCCAGAGCCCCCCAGTCCCTCCCCTGCTGCGGGCTGGTTGTCGCCAGCAGCTCAGGGCCCAGGTGGGATGCCTGGCCTTGGGTGGGCTTTGTGCTTGGCTCTCTCGGGCTGTACTTTCTGTAGCTGATGTTTTTTGGGTTTTTTTTTTCCCCCCAAAGCCATGGGATGTGTTCTGGCTTCTACAGGGATTATGATGGAAAACTATTTTGGCTTCGAAGTTGTGTTATCCTGCAACTGCTCTCCCCTTGCAGTCTGGAGACCTGACCCTGGAAGCCATGGGCTTACATGAGGTTTCTGCACCTTCCTGTCTCAGCCTCGGGTTTCTACCTGCCCCTGGTTCCGTTCTGCTCGGAGGCAGCTCTCATTTCAGTGGCTGATCTCCACCTGCGTTTCAGGGTCAGCTGTGCTTCTTCTGCCTTCTGTGGGTGCTTCTGCCCAGGTGAGTTCTGCTTTCACCAAGTATTTCTGTTCTGTGCAGCTGCTTTAGAGGCTACTGTGCAAAGCAGTGGAGGCAGCCAGCTCTCATGGTGCTGAGGGGGTTACGGAGTGCAGTTACCTGGGGTGCAAGTGGTGAGCACACCTTGCATATCCACAAAGCTGGGAATTGCCTTTGGTCAGTACCGTTCCATTCCAGCCACAATTCAGGTGAGACAGTCCTGGAACTTCATGCCTGCTGCACAGCCCCATTACATCCACAGTTGTGCAGCTCTGTGCCTTTCAGACCAGGCAGCATTGAGTTGCAGAGGCAGTCAAGAAGTGCCCGATGGCCTTGGCTCACGGTTCCTGGAACAAGGGCAGGAGCAGCACTGCCTTGCCCTGGCCCAAGGCTGCAGCACCCACTACAGCCGAGCTGTGTGACTGGAGCAGAAATGTGGAGGCAGGCGATGAGCTACGGAGAGCACAAGGAGCCGTGTGAGCACCTCATGGAATGGCTGCTTAGTATTGCTGAGATGGAGTTGTGGCTCTAATGAGGCTCTCCTATGTGCCTTCCTGCTGTCTTCACTCACAGTGCTACCTGCAAAATGTGAGGGGAGGGACTTCTGGAGTGGAAACGTCCCTCTTCAAAGGTCACTTGGGAAGTGGTTCAGAAGAGATTCGTGCAAGTAGAGCTATGACCACCAGGTGCTAATGGGGAATGGTGCCTCTGGGTGAGGACGGAGTGTGCCACCAATAGATGGCACCAGGCTGTGTCTCAGGGCTTCTACAGCGCCGTGGCCACCAGAGGGAAGATCTGGGGACAGGACCTGGCCACCAAGGAGCAGCGTTCAGCGAAGGGCCGTTTGGATTAGTTTGGGGCTGTGCCAATAGCTCAGAAGAACAGAAATAACCTCTCAGCTCTGCAGCCTGTGACGCACAGCTCTTGACGGCACCCGCAGCAGTTTCCCACCATTTGCACCCGTTTTTCTTGGACTCGTTTTTCCAACAAAAGATCGATGTTATGAATCAATTGCACCAACCCCACGTACAGCGCAAGTGGAAGTCGTTGAGTTACAGATGCAAACTCACAGCTGAACTAAAACAGTCACAGGGCTTTGGCTCTGCTTTTAATCGAGGTCTGACCTCAACAAGAGGATTTCCAAATCCCGGAGCCCAAAGATGTCAGAAATGTTGCATTGTACGAATACAAAAAGTTGTTCAGAGCAGGAGATTACATCCTTACGTAAACCTGGCTCTGGTCGGCAGGGCAGGGTTCAGCTGTGGTCAGGAAAGGGCCGGCTGCAGCCCTTACACGCCGTCTGGCTGGAAGGTCCGGCTGGCAGCTCCTCCACGCACATTTGTCTCACGCCTTCCCCTTCCGTATTCCTCAGGGAGCATTTCTGCAACCCAAAGGTGCCTTTCTGCGGAGCGGCCGCTGAGCATCCCCTGGGATGTGATGTCATGTCGGTGCCCTCGCTCCGTGCCGGTGGTACCAATGTGGCCCCGGCGCACCGGAGCTGCGCGGGGCAGAGCCGGAGCCGCGCTAAGCCGGTTATGGGGCTGCGACGGGGCGGTCACCCTCTGAGGATTACGGGGCGAGAACAGCCGGTGCTCCCGCTGCGGGGGAAGGCACAAAGGGCCATTGTGCGGGAAGACAAAATCTCTGTGTGTGACCGCGGCTGACACGTTAGAGCCCCGCTCTGCGCGCCAGCACAAAAGCCGCCTTGCTTCATATTGTTTGTTTATGTAAATGGCAGTGGGCATTTAACCGTGCGGCCGGGGCAGCCCGCGTGGTGGCTGAGACGCCGATTGGACCCCGCGGTGCCACGGCCAAACCCCGCGCTGTCACCGCCGGGGCTGAGCAGGGCCGGCTGCCCGCACACGCGGCCCGGTGCCGGGCGCTCAGCATGAGCGACAACGTGTCCTCGGTGCCCGGCCTGCCAGCGTGCAACGGGACCGCGGCCCCCCAGGAAGGCCTGCAGCTGGCTGACGGCATCACCGATGGCATCACCGGAGCCGTGGGGACGATGCCCTGCGTGGAGGCGGGTGCGCAGCCCGGCACTCTGCTGGCAAAAGGAAATGTGGAGGAAAGCGGGAACTCGTCGGCGGAGGATACAGCGCGTGGGGACTGTGATGGAGAGCAGCGATGCAGAGGTAATGTGCGGTGCTGCCTTTTTGTTTAGTATTTGGGCGGAAAAGATTGTTTGATGTGCAGCCTTACGAACAGCTGGATGTGTTATGTGTGCTGCTCAGAGCTCCTGAGCTGCAACTGTGGGTGTCAAGACTTGGAGTAATTGTTAGCGACAGATCTGAGCTGGTGGTTACAAAGGATGGATTGGAATGTAGGTGACCAAAGAAAAGAGCAATTTCTTAGCTCCGCTCGAAAATTCTGCTGCCAATCTGCAACAGTTAAAGCCTAATTATTGTCACTAACTGTTCCACAAGTCCAATTCTTGTCCTTTGTATTTCCCAAAGAAAAGCAAGAGGACAACATTGTGATGCTGCAGGAGGGAGCAGCTGAGCCCCAGGATACAACTGAGCCCCAGGACATGGGAGCCTGCAGGCAGGAGCTGGAGGAAGGTAATGCAGAATGCTGTGTGTGCAGAGTGCTGGAGCCTGAGCATGGCAGCAAGCAGCCTCCCAGGCAGTGTTGTGCAGAGTTTTATCACTTCCAAATTCAGCCAAAACCTCGCATTGCATTGCAGAGGACAGAGATGCATTCCTGCCCGTAGCTGCGTGTCCTCACTACCCAGACCCTTTTCCTCCCTGATTTATGAGGGCTCCAGTGTAATGTCCCAGTGTTGAGCATTCATGTGGACGCCTCTGGGCTCCTTACAGGGGCAGGGGGTGGCTGGGATGAGAGCTGGTGGCTCCAGGAATGGCTGCTGCTGTCCCATGTTGCTGCCCCCACCCGTGTGCCCAGCAGGCTGCCGTGAGCTGCTGGTTCCTATATGTCAGCTGCCACATTGATACTGAGCTCCTCATCAGAGGGGAGCAAATGAGCAGCTTGGGGTGATTGTCACAGAGCTGAGCCGTGTGAATGCAGATACAGGAGATACATGGCTGTGCCTCATGATCAGAAACTGGTGTACCTTTCCCTAAGAAAGCAAAAAATATATGAGCATCTGTCCTAAGCAAAATACGTCTGAATGGCTTTGAGATGAGTCAGGATGGAGGCTTTCCCTCTCCACACCAACATCCCCACTCCCCACTCCAGCTGTGCTGCTTTGCAAGTGCACAATAAAATCTATTAAATGATCCTGCACGGCCCCCTCACCTCAGCCACGAGCACTTTATCTCCAAATTGCAGGCAGCTTTTTAGTACCTGACCAATTTAGTCTAATTACTACCCAGAACCCTGCAGGCAGACACTGAATAGAGTGTTTGTTGTGACATGGGAGCAGAGATGTGCCAAGCAGAACAATACCAAACGCTTCTCAAGTGGGGACGTGTGTTTGCCCACGTCCTGGGTGGGCAGAGGGTCTGAGCCCCAAGGGGTGCAGCTATGGAACTGTTGTGTGCTGGGCTGCGCCTGCAATGCGTGTGTGCACGGTGGGTGCAGCCTGGGGGTGTCACACCTCATCCTGGGGGTGTCACAACTCATCCCGGAGGTGTCACTCCTCATCCACCCGAGTGAGACGGGTCTCACCATGCTTCTCTGTGCCGCAGGGCAGCGGGCGCTGGGTGCAGCAGGCACAGCAGGCAGTGCTGTTGGGGAGGATGCGGTGACCCCCACGGACAGCACCGAGCAGAGAGGGAAAGATGCTGAGGAGGAAGAAGAGGAGGAGGAAGAGGAGGAGGAGGACACCGAGGAGGACGAGGTGCAGGTGATAGAGGTGCCGAAGGGGAGCGGCGTGGTCCCCCAGCAGCAGGAGGGCAGCATGGAGATGTCCCCCCCTTGCAGCCCCACCTGCAATGCTCCGGCAGAGAGGGCTGGGGAGCAGCTGGGGCTGGGGAAGAAGAACGACATCTCCAGGCACAGCTACTCCCGGTACAACACCATCTCCTACAGGAAGATCAGGAAAGGAAACACCAAACAAAGAATCGATGAATTTGAGTCCATGATGCACTTATAAACCGAGGTGGGGAATCTCTTAATGTGCCCGAGAGCTCGCGCTGGTTCTGGTTTTGATTGTGTTCCAAGACACGGCCTTCACACAGCACGGATCCACCCCTGCTTCCTTTTTGTATGTGATTTCCCAACTACCTTCCCCTTGACAGCAGGTGGGGCATCCATAGGACAGGGAACGATTGGTTTGCTGAAGGTGTAACGTTAATTCACTTCAAGTTCACCTGTTCCTTTTCTCTCCATTTTTCATACCCACACTCACATGGCAGCATGCCCTGAGCACACTGCAGTCCTCGTGCTGCTGGGGTGGTTGGGGCCACACAGCCCAGCCTCAGTGAGCACAGCCCAACCCAGCCCCATGCAGCTCTGGGATCAGTCCAGTACAGCCTGCCAGCACCACAGCTGTGTTCTCCACATGCTGCCATTTTACACTGTGGCTGCATTTCTTAACGTTTCTTCTCAATTTTCAAACTAAGTTTAGATGCAAAATTTTAATTTTTTTTTTTTTTTTTTTTTTTTTTTTTTTTTTTTTTGAGACAAAGCAGATTTCAGGGGCAATATTTTTTTGCCACCTGAACACAGCCTTTTCCCTTTCTCCATTTTAAAGCTCTCTTGTATAACCACGGTGCTGTGGATGCGTTCTCTTTCAAACTATTTTATGGAAAGCTTTGTCTTGAGTTGGGATCAAGCTTTGCAGACATCATCCCAGAAAGGACTGGGGATCTTCTAGGAAAGGAGAAGCTGTCTGAGCAGGGTTGGACCGTGACTCCCACCCCAGCACTCCCCTTCAGCCATCACTGCTTTTTTAATTCTCAGTTTTACATTATTTCCAGCAGCACTGAGTATTGCTTTGACTTTTTTTTGTTCCACAGAAAGGCAATTATTTATTGGCAACGTCAAAATAATAAATGGCAATTCTGTATTGTACAAACAAAACACAGTCCTCATTGTACCATTCAGAATTGTTTATTTGCTCTTTGGTTTGCAAAAACCTCAGAGGTTGGTTGTATGCCCCATAGTGCCGGTCTGTTCCCCGCTGCCTGGTGCTCCCCCGGCCCCGCTCAGCACTTCCCGGCAGGCTGCTGGCACCTGCCTGCTCCCCCTGCTCCTTCCCAGGCACTGGAGGGGCTGCACTGCGGGCAGCTCCAACCCCACTGCAGGTCTCCATTTATCACCTGCCTGTACCGTGTTGCAGTGCTTGGCTTGCATTCTCAGGGCTGTGCGCAGGGCAGGTGCTCTGTGGGAAGGCCCTGCAGAGGATCAGGACAGGCTGGTCGCTGGGCTGAGGGCAATGGGGTGAAGTTCAATGAGAACAAGTGCCAGGTCCTGCACTTTGGCCACAGCAACCCCATGCAGCACTACAGGTGTGGGGCAGTGGCTGGAAGGCTGTGTGGAGGAAAAGGATCTGGGGCTGTTTGTGGATGGCTGCTGATCGTGAGCCAGCAGTGTGCCCAGGTGGCCAAGGAGGCCAACAGCATCCTGGTTATGTCAGCAGTGGTGCAGCCAGCAGAGCAGGAGGTGATTGTTCCTCTGTACTCAGCTCTGGTGAGGCTGCACCTCAGTGCTGTGTTCAGTTTTGGGCCCTTCTCTACCAGAAAGACACTGAGGTCCTGGAGTGCGCCCAGAGAAGGGCAATGGAGCTGTGCAGGCTCTGAGCACAGACCCATGGAGAGCACAGGCTGAGAGAGCTGGAATGGGTCAGCGTGGAGAAGGGGAGGCTCGGGGGAGCTCTTACAGCTCTCTACAGCTCCTGACAGGAGGTTGTGGTGAGGTGGGGGTCTGCCTCTGCTTCCAGGTAACAGCAATAGGCTGAGAGGTGATGGCCTCGCATTGTGCCAGGGGAGGGACAGGTTGGGTATTAGGAAACATTTCTTCTCCTGCGCCAGTCAAGCATCGGCACAGCTGCCCAAGGGGTGGTAGAGTCACCATCCCTGGGAGTATTCAAGGCCTGGGGAGATGTGGCTCTGAGGGATGTGGTCAGTGGGCATGGTGGGGGTGGGCCGAGGTTGGACGCGGCCATCCTAGAGGTCTTTTCCAACCTTAAGAGTCGCCATGGTAATTCTATGACATTTAGGGCACACAGCATGGTGGGAACGGGAGGCAGCTCCAGGGGGTCAGGACTGGAGGCACAGCCTCATTCTGAAATGAATTCCTCTCTGTTGTCACTGTGCTGGGTTAGGAGCTGTGTGGCTGTGCTGGGATCCGTGCTCCCTGTGCGTCACCAGCAGTCCCTGAGGGTGTGCTGGGGTCTGAGTCAAAGACACCAGCAGTGCAGCGAGCACTGACACAGGGGGATAAATGCAAAGGACAATGCTGGGGACGGGATGTGACTGTGACATGGGAACACGCTCTGACTGTTCCGTGACAAATGATTGAATGTCAGCAAACAGCATTTAATGAAATTCATGCTCCTGATACAACATGACTGCACAAACAACATCTGTGCAATTTTTCTGATAGTGACTGCAGGCGAGCAGCACCAAAGGGGGGAGATAAAATCAGGAAGACATATGGAGCAGGAGCCAATTGTGGAAATCTGTTAGGGCAGTCAATGGTGTGGCAGACGCAGGCTGTCAAGTGCTGTCAGCACTGATCCTCAATGTGAAGGGTAACACTACGCTGTGCCTCTTGAACTCGGAGGAGAAGTGTGAGCTGGTCTGCAGCAGCCTGTAAATGCTGGACAGCAATGTGCAGCTGCAGTGTCAAAGCCACCCCACAGTGCCCACAGCCACCCCACAGTGCCCTGCTGGCTGCACACAGAGCAGGGAGCCCAGAGGTACTCCTGTCAGCACGTGCTGCTTCTGGGATGTTAAAAAGGTCAGCTTATGAGAAGACAGAGGATTTCAGAAAATATTTCTATTTAATAACACAGAAAACAATGTGGTTTTTTGCCTCACAGTTGAAAGAAAACCACATTTCCAATGTCCTTATGCCAGCTGTGCTACACGGGGTGCTCCAAGCTCTCTCTGTGCTGGCTCAGTTCTGGCTTGGAAAGGAACTCTCAGCTCTGTCGCTGCTGCTGGATGTCTTGCAGTGGCCCAGTGCTCCATCACGCCACATGGTAACTGCCAAACCTCCACTGCTGGTAGCGGTTGGTGGCACTGCATGCACCCAGCCTCAGGGCCAGCAGCACTGGGTGCACGAGCAGGCAGGCAGGTGGATGCTGGTGCTGCACCACAAGGTGCTCAGCCTGTGGAGAGGGTGATCCTTTGGGTTCACATCTACACATCTTTTCCCCCATACCCCCATACCAGACAAGCTCTGTCCCAGGGCTGCTCCTATTGGGATGTTCTGTGCCTGGCCTGCAGTGCTTTGCACACACATGTGGTAACACTGAGGGGAAACAGTCCTGAAAGGACATGTGCATTTCTGCGTAGGCAAAAATTGGATTTTTTTTTGTACATGGTAAATGCAACTTACATCACCAACGTGACACAGTCACTGTGGCAGCAGAAGGTAAAGCACTGCACATGCCATGCTGCCCCTCTCCCCATAATGCATGGAAGTATTACTGCTTTGGACAGAAGAGGAAAGGGATCTTTGCTATAGGATGAAGTGCTAAGTCACAGCTACTGTTCTTCTCTGCAAAATTAGGAGTATTACCAAGTTCCTCAGAGCGAAGCCCTGCAGAGGGCCAGCACAGGCATTGCAGTACAGGTCATAAAGTTAAGTTCCCATTTTCTTCCTTTTCAAAACACTTTTCTTTAAAAAAAGCCACACTGTGAATGGAACACCAGTGGATACCAACACCAGTGTAAGTGCTACCCGTCACCCGGTGTGCCACCAGGGCTTGTGGCTGTCACCACACTGCAGATGATGCAGCCCTGCTGTGCACAGCCCTGCCATGGTGCTTCCCTCCTGCTCCACACAGAGTGGCCAGGCAGTCAGGGCTGGGGGCTGTGGGGAGTTGGGATGCCACTCACCAGCTCAGGGCGTGCTGCCATGGAGCTGTGCCTCCAGGCCAGGTCGCTCTCCCAGCCCCCACAGGGCCGCAGTCCCGGCGCAGCACCCACAGGCACCACGCACAGCTCTCCATGCCGCAGCAGCCGCAGCCAGGTGTAGTTGAAGTGCTGCGCCTGCAGGAGGGATGGGTGATGGGGACCCTCTGCCAAGACCCCAGGAGCCGCTCCCACAGGGGCAGGGGTACACACAGCAATGGCACAGTGTGCTCCGTGCAGCACCTTACCTTGTTGTTAGCATCACAGGCCTGCAGAGCCAGAGAGGTGTTCTGTGCGGCAATGCAGCGCGCCGTGGCTACATTCACAAGCTGAAAAACAACACCAACATGCACACTGAGACATCAGCTGTCACAAAGAGCATAGGCCGTGCCCGTGCCAGCACTAATTAACACTGCACACTCAAAGGGGGGAAGCAGAGCCACCACACATCATGCTCTTTGGTGCGTGTGTCAGCGCACACTGGCTCTGCTACACATTTCTACAGCAGGAGAAACCTGAACCCAGCCCCTTCTGGAAGCACTCAAAGCAGGACAAGATGAGCTCCTTTCAGTGCACAGCATTGGTGCAGGTCGTTGAAAGCAGCTCCAAGCTCTGCCCATGACCTGTGGCTGAGAGCAGTGCACCACAGGGATGGCAGCAGCCACGGCTGCAGGTGCTGCCATCAAACCCCAGCCCCTGCAGGGCTGCGCACTCCTGTCTCTTTCTTTGCAAATGCAGTTCCTCTCCCTCTTTCAGAATTGCTGAAGAATTTCCAAATTAATCCTGGGGAATAAGCAGGTTGTTCAGAACACAGCTCCCAAGTAAATATGGTTAGGGTTCAGCACAGCTGGAATTTGCAGAGCTAGCTGAAAAACAGATTTTCTGCCCTATTAAATTTTGAGAATGAAGATAAAAGGGCAATTCAGGTGGCCTGAACTGGGACAAAGCATGGCAGCACCACGGACATTTTCACAGGCACAGAACTGAGGAGGTTGTGGTTCCATTGAAACAAAGGTCCCTGTGTATGGCCTCACTGCTCTGCTCTGGATTTGATGTGGGGTTTTATTGTTGTAGTTGAAGCAGAACTCCTAAAAAAAGTGAATGCTTTCCAGAAATTTGGAACATTTTTTCCATGTTCTCAAGGCTAGTGCTGCGAAGCCCAGCTTGCCGTGGAGCTCTTGGGCCTGCACTCAGACACACGGGGCAGGCGGGGAGCCCTCTGGGTTGCACTGCTGGTGTTGCTGTACCTCATCTTACAAAGCAGGCACTTTACTGATGTGACTGCAATCAGAAATAGACTGCGAGGAACTGAGCGCGTTGTCTTGGCAGAATTCCGGAGCAGAGCGGCGATGTGCTGCGCCCTGCTGGTGGGCACGGAATGAAATAGCACAGAACTGCACGGCTCTTCAACGCCCCTCAGAAATGCGACTTGCAGCTCTTCATAAAAATTCAGACTTGATGAAGTTTATAGAAACTTCACAAAAATACAGCGGAATCCTGACTGTCGTGATGGATTAAAGAGCCTAAACCACCACCACATGCCAGGAAGCTGCTCAGAGCCAGGCACACCAAGATGATTCCGTGCCTCTAATCCAAGCCAGCGAGACGAGGTTGAAAGGAGAAGAGCACCACTGGGTACATACCAGCCCGCTGGCCTTCACCGGGGGAGCCGCCAGGTCTGGGTACACATTCTCCAGGTACCAGCGGAAGCTGCGGCACTGCAGCCTCTCCCGCAGCGCCTTTTGCTGGCTCAGGTCGCCCAGCTCCGCGCGCCGCGGCAGCAGGTGGTACGCATGGCCATAGAACAGCTCCTTGTAGTCGTCCAGCCACACCTCAGCCACGCGCGCCAGGTTCCTCTCCACCGTTCTCACCCGATCCTTCGGGAACGAGTAGGGGTTGTCGTTCCTGAAGATGTGCCCGACTCTGGAGCACGGGACGATCTCAATTTCTCCTCCGCACATCCAGACCTGAGGAGCAGAGATGTTTGGGCAGGAACGCTGCGCTCCGGCTTTGTGCAAGGCAGGAGAGCAGTGGCAGGGCTGGTGGCTGTGCCTGCAGGAGTGCCCACAGCAGGCGCGCAGGACAGGCTGCCAGGAGCAACCTACCTTGAATGAAAGCTCCATGTTTTCACCTCCCCAGACATCCAGTCCTGAGTCATACGTCCCCAGCTCAAAGAAGTACTTCTTTTCAATGGAGAATAAGCCCCCTGCCATTACTGGGCACCTGCAACAGGTGGCAAGGTGCAAGTCAGGCGGTTAGAATGCACCCATCTCCTTCACCTTCACCAAGGGGTCACCCAGAAACAGGGCTGTGAGATGCCTGGGATCGGTGTGTGGGTTTGCACTCACAGTGCAGACCCTGGGACCCATCCTTTTGGGGCCAACTGATAAAGGTAACATTAAAAAGACAGCATTTGGTGGCTGGGGCTTTGCCATGGCTGGTGGGGTGATGCCCTGTGTCACACCACCAGCACAGAGCAAGCTGCTAACTGCAAACAGGTGGGCTCCCAAAGCTCTCAGATTTGCTGTCCGTACCTTATTATATCAGTTTCCTTGAGTTTGTTTTTCTCAATGACTTCTAGTGGAATCTGCTTCCATCCAAAATTCATCGGCCAAGTAAAAATCCCACGCTGAAAGTTGTCCACAGTCATGTAGCTGAACAGGGCAGAGATGGAGATGACGAATTCTGAGTCACATTCCTGATTGAAATGTCACCCTTAATGAACAAAGAAGAACGTCTGTACCTAATTAAAACAAGATTCTGACAAATTTCATCAGAAATTCTCTTCATCTACAACAGCAGAACCATTAAGGTTGGAGAGGACCTCTAGGATTCACCAGCCCACCCCACCATGCCCCATCCCTCAGTGCCACATCCCCATGGCTCCAGGACACCCCCAGGGATGCTGACCCCCCCTCCCTGGGCAGCTGTGCCACTGCCCATCCACTCCTCTTGAAAATAAATTGCTCCTAACACCCAGCCTGACCGTCCCTTGGTACAATGTGAGGCCATCACCTCTTATCCTGAAATTCATGAAAAGGCAAAGAGGTGTGTGCAATAAAGCAGCGGCAAGGACCGCTGCTGCTCATTTCTGGTGTAGCCCCCTGTGGAAGGCCGAGCAGAGGGTCAGGATGCACAGCTTCTCACTATTAGCATTCTGACAGACAGAGAGAGGGCTCTCCTCCCACGGCAGGATGGCCTGAGCCGTGTTACCTCATGTCCTTGTCGCTGATCACCTCGATGACAGGACAGGCCACCCTGGCACGGTGCAGGCGGACACGCTCCAGCAGTGGCTCCAGCCAGCCCACATTGCACTCCACATGTGAGTCCAGGAAGGTCAGCACGGTGCCTATGGGCAGGAGTTGTGGCACCGCTGGGTGCGTGCCGGCAGCCCTTGGCCATGCTGGGCCACATGGGGAGCCCTGGATGCCCTGGCTGTGTCTCACCTGTGGCCACCTGTGCGCCCGCCAGCCGGGCTCGAATGAGACCATGCCTTTCTCTGAGGTGCAGGACTTTCACCTTCGGGAACTGTGACATGTATGCATCCAGCTTCTCCTTGAGGTAGTCTGAGGGAGAAGGGCAGAGTGAGGCTGACAGACCCATCCTGCACCCATTTCCAGGTGTGAGAAGTGATGGGCAGAGTGCTCCTGGAAGCCTGGAAGGACACACGGGTGTCTGCAGGTCTGGGGCACAAGCTGGGGTGGTTCATTGCCCCAGCTGGGAATACAACCATTGGCAAAAGACTCCAAAATGTAGTTTTCATGGACACATAGAATCGTTTGAGTGGGAAGGGACCTTCAAAGGCCATCTGGTCCAACAATGAACAGGGACACTGAAAAGACATCACTGCGAGTAAACGGTATGAGCACATACTGTTGGTTGTTTAAAATGTTTTGTGAGTCCCTTCTCTCTCACCTGTGCTGCTTTGTTCACTGTAGGTGGTAGAGGAGGGGTCTGTATCTGCAGCAGGGACACAGGTGTCTGGGCAGCATGCTCCCTGAAGGAGCACCACTTAGAGAATTGAAACAGTTTAACATTTTGAAGAGTCAAAGCCAACAGAGAGCCAAAGTACAGCAAAGCACAGGTTGGAACCATCTGCGTGTCTGTGCCACACACGTGGAGTCACTGTGTGTGCACTGTAATACATCAGGAGAAGAAAATGCAACTTCTTACTAGTATTCAAAGTGGGTAACAAAGAACTGTATTCTGGCTCCAGCTGTGTCAGCTTAACCAAGGCAGAAGTGGCTTCACTCACCTTTAGTGCTGAAGTCGTCCACCAAGATGAGCTCCTGGAGCAGATGTGGGGGGGAGCGGCTGAGCACGCTGTGCACCGAGCGCAGCAGTGTGGACCACACCTCATCCACGAAGCACATGATGATGGTGGTGGTCGGCAGGTCGTTGTGAACCTGCTGCTCCAAGCACCTGCATGGAGGGCAGCGATGGGTTTGTCACTGCCGAAGGTAATTCACCACGTTCTGCGAGTTGGGGCTCCCTTTCTTTGCTCATTATACAGAACATACATACATAAACGCATACATTTTATATACGTGCATGCATATTAATTCGATATAACTAATGTTAAGCAGAAGTCAAATTCTTTTGAAACCGCACCCCTAGACAGGACTCTAAAGAAAAGCGGCCTGCAGCCTTGATGTTCTGCTGATGTCCCCTTGAAGTCAGGAAGGCGTATGCTCTGACACTGCTGGAGCTGCTTTGGAGATTGCTCCCTCAGGTCTCCTGCCCGTGGCCTGGCAGCAGCCTGGCACTGCCACCCCGACCCACATGGTGCTCAGCCCCACCATGCAGTGCCACACAGTGTGCAGCCTTTGTTTTGGCCAGGAAATCTGGGTTCCTACCTAATCCTGGGCAAATTGCACTAGAGGGACTGCAGCAGCAGCGTGGGAGGAACTGGGGCACATGGGGACCCGCCTCTGTTTGGCCAAGGCGTTGTTACCCGGATAGCCAGGCGTTATCCCGGATACCCAATGGCTGTGGCTCCCTTCTCAGCAGCATTTCTGATCGACCAGAGGTGGGCAGTGCTCCTGCAGGTCTGTTCTGCACAAGTGTTCTCCCAGCACTTGGCCCTCAACTCTGGTTTTGCTGCAGGCAGTTCTTGCTCTGTGTGCAGGTGGCTTCTGTATGTGACACCTTCTGCTCACTGGGAAGCTGCCATGGCTGCCTCCCTCCTCCTCTGCCCTGTTCCTCCATGCAAGGACCTCCAATGGCTCCCAGAGCAATATGGGAATGCATGTGCATTGATGGGGACAGGCCACAGCACAAACCCCATGTCACAGCTCTTGTGGCAGAGACAGGAGGGTCTGTGCACCAGAGTTCTCCCACTTGCCCAAAGTGCCATTTACAGAACCAGCAGCACATTTCATGGGGAGCTACAGAACCACAGAACCATTAAGGCTGGAAAGCCCTGTAGGATCCCCACACCCAACACCACCCACCCATGGCATGGGGGACCTGCTGCCCACATCCCTCAGTGCCACATCCCCACAGCTCTGGGACACCCCCATGGATGTTGACCCCCCGCTCCCTGGGCAGCTGTGCCACTGCCTGACTGCTCCTTGGGGAAGGAATGTTCCTAGTACCCAACACAACACTCTGTGGTGCAATGTGAGACCATCACCTTTCATTATGAATTATCATTGTGAATTATTTGCTTTCCAATCACCATGCTGCCCACAGGCCCCAGGATCGCAGAGCTGAATCCCTGTGCTGGACAGCAGGACAGTAACAGTGGGAAAGGGAGCAATCCTGGGATGTCCCCATCACTGTGTTGGCCACAGGCACATCCGTGTGCTGGCACACAGCAGATGGCTTTGGCCGGATTGCCACCTACTCTCCAGGTGGGTGCCAGCCCCCGATCTCATGGGCAGGGAAAGCTACTCTACCCAGGCACACTGGCAGTGTGTGGAACCAAATGTATGAGCGCTGACACCAAATAGCACTGAATGGTGTAACACTTGATATGATACACCTGATACATGCAGAGCTGCGCCCTCACCTCTCTGGTCAGCAGGCATAGCCAGTTAAGCCACACTGGAAGTTCTCCCAGCCTCACCATTACCAGCATCACTCACCCAGCAGCGCGGCGAAGCAGGGCTTACCCAGCAGGCCTGGTGTCTGCTACAGCTCGGTCCACTGGGATCAAATCGCTGAGGAAGACATTAAAGTTTCCTTCCTTCCATCGACTTTTGGCTTCTTCTTGTTTGTCATCGGGGACTGTCACCGGATGCCCAAACTGCCCGGGTGCCTGAGGGTCTCTGGGTGCCAGCGTGACATCCATGGCCAGGACTCGGTGCGTGCCGATGCCTGCTGCCTCCTGCCCACCCAGCTCGGGGGCCACCCCTGGTCCCGCTGCTGCTGCCCTGGAGGTGCCATGGCCTGGGGTGCGAGGTGCTGCAGTGCTGCTGGAGGCGTGTGTGGTAGAGGTGCCATTGCTCCCCAGTGCTTGGTGTGGTGCTTGGCTCCGGGTGAAGTGTCCCCCAGAGTCAAAGCCGAAGCTGGGGGCTGCAGGGTTGCTGACGTTGACCCCCTCTTTGCTAATAAGGACAAAGTGCTCAGAAGGAGACGCTGCATTCTCTCCCCCTCTGCTCTCCCCGTGCCGCGCTGCCCGGGCCGTCTGGGCGGCCCCCCTCGTGTGCGGGCTGCCGTGGGCACCGTGCGCGGCTCCCTCCGTCCCATTAAGCTTTGCAGGAAAGGCGGCTTTGCGGGACGGAGCGCTGCCTCCCGCCCTGCCCGGCGGCACCCGCGGTTCTCCGCCCCCGCGAACGGTCCGATCCGCCACCGCGTCTTCCGCCCGTGCCGGGGCCGCGCTGACCGCCGGTGCCACGTTGTGCGGGACGGACACCGCCGCCACCGAGCCCCCTGGGCGCGCTCCTCCGCTCGGGGCTGCCGATTCCGGGGGGCTCCGCTCCCCGCCCGGCCCCCGCTCCCCCGCTGCCGTCGTCGGCACGCTCCTCCCGTCCGCGCCCCCGCGAGACCCCGCGGCCGCCGCCAGCCGCGCCGCCGTGGCCTTGGGGAGGCTGTGGTCGCGGCGGCTGCCGCCTTCCGACTCCGGGGGGGCTCTCCAGGGCCGCTCCCGCTCCCGCCGTCCCCGTTCCACCGCAGCCCGCGCGCCGTTGTCGCCGAAGGAGAGCCGGAGCGCGGCCATGTCAAAGAGCAGCCAGATGACAGAGGCCACGAAGACGAAAGCCAGCGCCCGGCCGCTGCCGCGGAACAGCCTCCGCAGCCCGTTCATCCTCCCCGCGAGCCCCCCGGGCGAGTCCGGGCCGCCTTGCCTGGGGGTGGGCGGCTCGGTCCCCTTCCCTGCCCGGCTCAGCGCAGCGCGGGGGGAGCCTCAGCCGCAGCCCCGGCCGCCCGCCGTTCCCTGCCTGCGTGGCAGCCCCCCCCCAACACCCGCCGGCCCCTGGGCCCGTAGCATCGCGCTCCGCTCGCCCATCCGCTGTGGGCAGCCCGAAGGAAAAGGAGCGGGGAGGCGGCGGGGCGAGGTTCCCCTTCTCCTCTCCCCACCCCGCCCAGCCCCGCGCTGTAACCCAACACCTCCGCATAGAAGGAAACTATTGCCGCTCGTTATCCGGCCAACTCTCTGCCCGGCTCTTACCTTCCGCGCCGTCCCGGCTCCTGACTGCGTTCGCAGAACTTTATCGGGACGTGTCGCTACGCTTCGTGCCGCTGCAACGCTCCCTCGCTGCTTTAGCAGCGCGCTACAGCGTTAACTCCTCGTTAACTCCGCGGCCAAGAGCGCATGTGCTCGGCACTGCCCGCGGGCAGGCGCAGGGCATCGCTCGGATTGCTGCCGGCTCATTTACTCGACGGCACGGACGGGGCGCAGAACGCCGTGCCGGTGCTGCGGGCAGCGGGGTGGGAAGGCGGTGACGTGGCGCGGCCCGGCGGGGCTCCGAGCGCTGCGCACCGGGAGCTGCGGCTGCTGCGGGAGCCGCGCTGCTCCCCACCTGCGCCCCTTACGGAGCGCGCAGAGCTGTGCGGGCTGGTGGAGGAACGCGACCCCGCGTGGTGCGTGGCTATGAGCGGAAGCGCGGGTGCGGATTGAGAGGAAAAAGCTGGAGTCGGTAGTTTGCAGCTCTCGAAATCTGGCATCTTAAAGCCAAAGCACCGCGTCCCACGTAACAAAATGACAGATCTTTCCAAGCCCGGGCTCCAGCCTACTGCAGTGCACGTATGAATATTGAAAGATCAGTAAGCAAGTGGCAAAACGCTGCGTTCATACTTAAGAAAAAGTAGCAGGTTCTGAGCCCAGCCCCTGCTCGTGCTGCTGGCTATAGGCACACCTTCCTGGCAGAGATGGTTTTCCAGGGCTGTGCAGCTCCTCTCTCCTGCTGTGCGGGCAGCTCTGCACCTGCAGGATGTGTGTGTGTGCATGGTGTGCACTGAGGGACCCTCAGGAAGTGGGGGTGAGGGATAGGATTCAAAGGGATGGTTAAAAGGGAAAAGATGATAGCTTGGAGTCAAGTTTGAATGCAGAATAAATAATCCCTTCAACGTAAAAGAGAAAGTTTGAGATAAACCATGGGCAGTGGTTTCCTTCCCCACGCTGGCATCAGTTCCTTGTTTTACTTTAACTCCTCAGTGCAGACCCTCAGAGCCACCCCACAGGGAGGACTTGGACCTCCAAGCTGTGCTCTGCAGAGGGAAGGGGCAGCCCTGCCCTCACCCTGCCCTCACCCTGCCCATGGCCTCAAGCAGGGAAGGTCCCTGCACTCCAGTGGCTCAGCTCCAGCCTGGGTCAGCACAGGGCTGCTGGGCTGCTTGTGCATGGCCACGGCTCGCTCCATCCTCCTTGGCAAGTGTAAGCATTCCAGATCCTAGAGCATACTCCTGGCACAAGGCAGCTGCTTTTGCAGGGAGAAATTATCTAACTGAGGCTACTCTGCCATTACAGCAATCCAAAGCTCAGACTGAAAAGCACAGAAGCGTGATAACTTGTAGATGAGAACTCAGTATTTTTTTTTTTCTGGCACAGGAGTGTGCTGGAGGTGAGCAAACATTATGATAATTCTGTATAGTAGTTTCCTATTGTATAAAAAATACTGTCCAAAGAGAAACTGGGGAGGAATGGTCCCATACTAAAGGCTGCCAGGCTTGGAAAACTGTCCTTCTGGTCTGGAGCATGAGAGACCCAGCAAAGTTGAAGACAGTACATTGGGCCACAGATGACAAAGTCGGGCACTTGGGTTGGTCAGACCACACAGAATGCATGGGGCCTTTCCTGGAAATGGCAGAGAACAGCTGGGTTGTTCAGGAAGCCGCCGAGCTCTTCCTCTCGTCCCAGTGCAGGATCTGCCATATCTCAATTACTTGATGTCTTAATTACTTCTCTGCCACTGAGCACCAGAGTGCTTCCTGCATGGGCAAGTGGCACAGACACGGACACAGGCATTGCATTAAGAAAGCCGTGTTGGAAACCACACTTACAGAAGGCTCAGTGCACAAAGGGACAGTGGAGGAGAGATGTGCATGAGCAGGAATGCCAATGGGAGAAGGGAAGATTTCCCACGGAGGGATCCCACTCAGCAATGGCTCTGTGTGTTCTGCCACCACCTTTGCTGCACTTGTGGGTCACCTCCTCCTGGCCAGGCACCCAGCACCCAGCTGCCCAAGCACCTCAGCTCTTCCCATCCATGCTCCCAGTTATGAAACCATGATTTTGTTTCTGAGACACGACTGTGCCTTCAGGCGATAATCAGCTACTACAGTAACTTCATTTGTGAACGATTTGTTCGTTGAGATATTGAGTTCCATGAAGTATTAATTATATTCATTAAGAATGATATGACAATTCTCTCTATGTCTGTGCATCTTCTCCGGGGTCCTGCTGGGGTTTGAATCTGCTGATTAACTTTAATCGAATCTGACAGAGCAATACACATCTCAAAGACCTCGGGTTCCCAATCTGAGGAAGGAAAGCCCCAGCTCAGTGCCCCACTGAAGGGAAAGCTGGATGCTCAGCCACTGCACCAGGCAGCAGAGAATCCATGCTGCTGTCAGAAGGACCCAGATGGAGGCTGTGCTCCAGCAACCCTTGGCCTTGCTCAGCGGGTGTTGTGCCCTGGGGACACAGAGGCAGGGGAAGCACGCTGTGCTGGGTTTGGCTTTGGGCTCCTTCCCCAGCAGAGCAGATTTATCAGGGCAGGCAGTTACTCATGGGGTGGGGGACAGAGCTCCTTCCTGTTGTACTCTGCAAATAAATCTAATGCTGCTTGCCAGAGAGCCGTTCCCATGGGAGGAAGCACCTCTCTCCATCTGAGGTTAAGAATGAGCCCTGGGCAGAGCTGGGAGCTGCTCCTCGATGGGACTTGCCACCTTCTATGAATTAACTTCCCAAGTGTAATACAGTGTTGCCCTAATGAAGCAGGTATGCTCAGTGCCTCAACAAGCGTGTCCTGCGTCATGCTGGCAAATCAGTGAGTGCCTCAAAACTTGATCTCAGTCTCTGGGTATCAAATGAGTGTCAGAAAAGGCAGCTTTGTGCTGCTCTGTGCCGACAGGCAGTCTGTGGGTTCCACTGGGCGCAGCCTTGTGGGGCAGCTCCTTTCTCTTAACATGGAAAGTCAGGCGACAAAGAATGAGGAAATGTTAAAGTTGGTGTATGCTGGTGGTCTGTGTGGATGCTGGGGGAATTGGCGGCTTTCCTGAACTCTCAGCTCACAGTAATTGCTCTGCAATCAGATGAGATGGAACTTTTTGCTTTGGAAGGAAAGTTTATGGTCTGGTTCTGTGGCGAAGCTGCCAAGCTCTCGATGTAGAAAACTGGCGAATATCAGACAGTTATGTGGTGTAGGCTGAAACGTCTGAACATGAAGAAATTGAACTTTGTGTTTCTATGTTTAAAGATCTTTTGGTCTGGGGTTGACCCTCCTGTTCTGGGGCGGGATTTTGGGCGCACGGTGCTGGGGATGCTCTGTTCTCAGGTGGCTGTTTGCACAAGCCTTGTCTGAGGACAGCTTTCCCCCAAAGGGAGCCGGTTATGTAAGGAAAGATTAGAAAAGCCGTTTATTTTCCTTTTTTTTTTGCATAAATAGTGACCCAGATTCCTGCATGCCCATGGATGGGAGCGCGTGCGCCGGGATTGGGAGTGGAAGCAGCAGCAGGGCCCACAATTTGCATAGAGGTCATGTTTGGCTAATGTGTGTCTTGTAGGAGCAGACAGCATGTAAAAGAGGACGGTTACAACCTGACCCAGCGATGTTTTTAAATTTCAAATTATGCATAAAGTATGCATTAAATTAATTAGAGAATTCGTTAAGAAGAGATGAGTAAAGCAACTAGTTAGCAGCATGCAACGCTTAGTAATGCGAGCCATTTTCTATAATTGTTATATATAATTTGTCTCATAACATTATCCTTTGATAAATCATTGCAGCATAATATGATATATGTAGCTTATTAACAGTTTCATTAATTACTATTAGAGCAAAGACACTCCGAAGTCTGGCACACAAATGTTGAAGCAGATGGTTGAAATTAGTGGAATGGGATTGGATGCTGAGCCCTTTTACCTAATTACGTTATTACATCAAAATAGTTCAAGTAAATTTGTCAAGTTGTCAGCAAAGTGCTGGGGATGTCTGGGGGTTTTGGGTCACATTCAGGAGGTGATGGCCTCACACTGCACCAGGGGAGGGTCAGGTGGGTATGAGGAGCAATTCCTTCTCCAAAGAGCAGTCAGGCAGTGGCACAGCTGCACAGGGAGTGGGGGTCACCATCCCTGGGGGTGTCCCAGAGCTGTGGGGATGTGGCACTGAGGGACGTGGGCAGTGGGCATCGTGGGGGGGTGGCTGAGTGGGGTTGGGCGTGGGGATCCAACAGGGATCCAACATTCCAGCCTGAATGGTTCTGTGGTTCTGTATAGCAGAATACAAGATAAATTACTTTCAGAATTCTTAAAGGAGGAAATAAAAAAAAAATAATAAAAAAACCAACAAAATTGCAGCAGTGTTTTTGCACGAGCAGGTTAATTTTTTTGGGTTGTGAAAAATATTATGCATATTTTTTATATGCTGCATTTCCTGCAGGATGGATGGATGATGTCCAATGAGGTGCTTCCTCCCAGGGTTCCTCTCCTCCCCACCCACCCATCCCAACATGACACCCACCCAGAACTCACTGTGCCCACCATGGCTGCAGCCATTTGCCATTTGCTCAGGGGCTGCCAGCTCTGCTGGACACTGCAACCCCACCACGAATGCATTTGCAGGAGAGCTCAATCTTTCCTTCTGATCCTGATTAACTCAAGAAGGGATCCAGATTTTGGTAACTATATACTTCTGTATGTGCTCAGCTCACAGGGTGGGGTGTGCAAAGCTTGTGCAAAATAATTATTTAATATTTCAGGTAGTGGAGTGCTTTCTGAAGTTATACACTCCTTCCTCTGCCTCCTGCCTGAAAGGCTAAATCCTAATAAAGATATCACAAGTGCTGGCTAATAGATGGTGAATTGCAGGTGTGCAATCACAGGTACCTTTGTTTGCCCATGGAAAGCTACATTAGCACCAACAACAGCACTCCTCTAATATTTGCATGAGCAGGGCCATGTGCACACTTTGGTGAATGGCAAACCTATGTGGCCACTGGGAACGGAGGCAAATGTCACCCAGCCCCACCTGGGAGGGGTTTGCCCAACAAAACCAATGCCACGTCCCAGCCCTGGGCATGGCCTGAGCAGAGGCCTGGCAGCTCTCCTGCCCGCTGCCTCCCGTGTTCCCTTCCACCCATTGGGTTCTTCCATCCCTCCAAGCAATGTTGGATACGTTGGCAGAGTTGGTTAAGTAACTGAAGAAGTGAGGTCTGCGAGGTTTCCTGCAGGTGGGAAAGAAAGGCCCCATTGTTCCTGAATGCACGTAGCCCAGTGTCGAGTAAAATAACCCTGCAGAGTTTCTTCTCTTTACCAGCATAAAAACAGAGATAAGAGTCTCCCTTCTGCATCTCAGCTTACTCTTTCATCTCTGTTTGAGGGATTGTTGTGTTGTTTTGGGGCTAAAACTGCTGTTACACACTGAAGCAGCTCATTTCCTGCTCTAATTTCTGTACATCAAATTTTCAAGAAAAGAGGGGCACTTTCTTCAGCACACAAGTGTGTGTTTGGCTGAGGTGCTGATGCTGAGTGTGGCATAGGCAGCTCTCTGTTGGTACTTGAAGCAATCCGTGTGCACAGGGCTGCTTCCATCTGCTCATCACAAGCCACCTCTCTTCTGTCACAAGGTGAATATTTGGGGTTCTGTCATTTGTTTACCAGAAGTAATTGTGGAAAATTCTCTTGAAATGTTTTTCTTGCTGATCTTGACACTGGCGTAGGTTGAAGCCAGCAAGGGCTATGGAGTCCCAAAAGGAGAGCTGGCCAACACGGGGCAGTCGCTGTGCGTGGCGTCCTGTCCTGAGGGTGAGTGAAGATGCTGTGGTAGTTGATGGCCATGAAAGGATTTGTCATGTGCAGATGGTCAGCATGACCACTTGAAGGCAGCCAGCCACTGTCAAACTGAGTGGTTCACATGCATGGTGTGTAAGAAAGTGAAAGTAATCAGTAATCTATTGAAAGCCAGGGAAAGTAACCAGTAGCATGTAGTGTACTCTTTAGACTCGCCAATCAAAACGAAATCCCCAGTTTCAAAAGCCCAGAGGCTGTCTGGAAGTGTGTTCCTGATCTTGTTGCTGCTGTGCCCACAATAAAATCCGGCATCCCCACAACGTGTGGGTGCCCATGGGAAAGGGTGGACACATCCAACCACCTCTGCTGGCCCCGCTTAGGAAGGAAGGAGCAGATGAGCGGCTGCAGGTATTTTAACGCCACTCTTTATCACAGTGATAGTGAACTGAGATGGTCCTAACCACTGAGGTTGGCCAGAGTGAGATCTGCCATGGCTGTATGCTGAGGGGAACCAAAGCAGAGCCCTGCCAAGTGTATTTGACACAGACGAGGCTGTTGGCCCAGCAGATGCTTGTGTTCTTTCAGCACTGGGGAGGGCTGTCAGTGTGAGCCGGCACTGCCTGCTGCATTACTGGGATGCCATCCTTGGAGAGCTGATGACAGCCTGACCTGAAGGGCTTAGGCTGAAGTTATGGTTCTTATGGGGTGACTTTGTGTCCCTACCTGGCTGGGAAGTCTGACTTTGTCCGGAGGAATCCGCTGCAATCCGCAGCCGCGCTCACTCAGCGCATCGCATGCAGAGGAGATGGGTTTGCTGTTTGATCGGGAAAGTTGGATGTTTCAGAACACAGTCGCAGGAAGGACAAATGTGCTGCCATTATGGGCGGCCTATTTCTCCTCCGGCCACAGGGTGGTGCTTTTGCCCTCCCTATAGCCCGTCGAGCAGCAAAAATAGCTCGGAAACTGTCGACGAAAGTCCTTAATTTTAGAAGAATCACAGGGGATCGGAGCAGTTGTTCCTCTCCACTTCCAGAAGCTCTTCCCGCACCGAGGCAGAGCTGGGAGTGAACGCACCCCTCCCCGGACTGCTCTGTACAAAGCTGTTACAGAGAGCAGAGACCTCTCCTCTCCTCTCCTCTCCTCTCCTCTCCTCTCCTCTCCTCTCCTCTCCTCTCCTCTCCTCTCCTCTCCTCTCCTCTCCTCTCCTCTC